>NC_026477.1:1395019-1469748 GCF_000240135.3 Fusarium graminearum PH-1
GCTGTGATAGAAAGGTTTCCCCTAGCTTTAGGATATAGAGATAAATAGCCTAAGAGTCTATTCTAAAGTCATAGATTGACTAAGGAATTTCATCTCTTATGCCTCCAACGGGTAGCTTTTAAGATTTTAGGCAAGGGGAGGGGAGAAATGTAGGGCCTAACTCACTATCTAGTATCAATAGATAGGTTATATTCACTGAGAGTGTTTTGTGGTGCTAGCGATGTTCGGGTTTCTCAACCGTTTGTCAGACTTCTCCTGTTCCTGGTAGAGACACAGCCCGGTCTTCTTTTGTGCACACTCGACATGAATTTGGAGATGGCACTGTCTACCGAATGAATGTGTGCACGTGTGCCTTTTCTGATTCCAAGGTCAGCGACCTGACACTGCATCACCACGGCCATCACTAACCTGTATATATGGGACTTTGCTATTCTTCTTTTTGCGGCACAATAGTGGTAGGTAGGTAGTATCAGAAGGGCATTTTCCAACTTGGCGATGCAGTAGAATTGTGAGTACATATATAAAGTTGTTGATGGTTGACTTTTGAAGACGAAGGGAGAGGATGAGAAAGGGGATGAAATGAGATGAAAGCGAGAAGTCGATCCAAGATACATGTCAGCTGCCTACGAATGCCAAGTCATTACTTGCAAACTTTTCTAGAAATCGGACATTAAACCATGTTGTATCTGGCAAACTGGTTTTCTTAGCCAATTGTTGAGATCATCGGGTTAGACAATCAGTGACATCAATGAGGTGTCACCAGTTTGCCAGGCATACAATCAGTACGAAAGCAATAGAGAGGAATTATCAAACTAAAGGTTTCTCATTTATATCATTTTAGATAACTACAAATAGATAGGGTAATGGATATTAGTATTTTCCTCTTTTTACGGTTGGGTATAAATAGCTGCTGTATATATATATTATTAGATAGGTAGAAATGGTTTATATATTCTACTGAACTGACTGAGAGACGACTTGTCTTATAATCTTCGCTTGAGTACTAAGGTATACTTGGAAGACTTAGGCATCTATCTAAATAGGTACGCAGAATGAAATGCAACAAAATTGTCTCATAAATGATTTTCTTTCCCTAGAAGAACAATCCAGGTGCCTATGATCATTTTATGCTGTACACAAACTGTGTTTCCACTCACGCATGACTTTTAAGCGCTACGTGAAATCAATCAGTTGGTAACTAGTATGATATCAATTTGCCCTATAAGATGGATCAACCAGACAATCCATAGGATCAAACCTGAATGAGGTTTCAAAAATATATATATATATATATAAAAATTGATAAATGCATTAACTTGGCAATCATTGGTTACTATCTATCTAGATGGCAGCAGGTGTCAGAAAATTAGTCGCTGGTTGCAGCAAAGTTGGCCTCATAAAACTTAAGGTATAAGAATGAGTAGCCTAAGCTGCATAAGCTGCCCTAATAATTATGTCTCTTATGCCCCCAGCGGTCGATTTGTCTGATACTGAGGCATATGAGACGAAATTAGTAAGTCACTTTTAGCAATTCAGACCAGACTCTCGTAACTTGTTAGAGGCCATGTCTTATCTCAGCCAAGCGCTTGTACCGCTGCAGGTCAGCCGAAAGAAAAGGTTGGGGTGCTGCAGCCTGCAATTGGCAGCCATTGTCCGCCCACATGTTTGACATGCCGTTGGCTGTTTCAGGCCAATATGGGATGGTCTGCAGACGTCTGCGTCTGCGTGGTGCGTGTACTAAGTCAATGCTATGCCTGCCTGTCTGCCTGCCTATTTCCTGCTCCGGCTACAATTCGCATGAGTAACATCTCCAGAGCCTAGTTTCGCGCTTCTCACGCCTTCTCATGAGATATCCTCATTTCCACCACAATAGCTTCCCGTCAATAAATCGGACATTCTAATAAAGTTGTTATGGCCGAAAATGCCGAATCTGCTGGTTCAGCCATTACAGAACACACTCCGGCTGATGCTACAAGCGTTCCTCCACCCATCGTGATACAGACACATTACCAGGATGAGACAGAAGGCAAGGTGCCCAGCACGACAGAGGATCTCTGGGTCAGTTCGGCAGATGGACGGTATTCCCGTCCGCCTATACCACTCCGGGTCGGTCCTATAAATAATATCCAAACATTTTACGTATGTTAAAGCGACCAGCTCAAGAGTTACTAGGCTGACAGTCGGTTCTAGGTCCACAGAGACATTCTTCTTCAAGCTGGGTGGTTTCAAAAGGCTCTTTGCGGGAATTTCAGGGAAGCAAGCGATCAAATCATTGACTTGCCGGAGGAGGATCCTGCAGTCTTCCATTTCTTAGTCGCCTTCTTGTACGAAGGCACCTTTGAGCCTATCAGACCAGCAGCGAGTGTGCTGGGTAAGTCAAGAGATCCATTTTTATGCCTCCAAACTCAAGTGCTCATCCATAAGTAGAAGCCGATGTCGACAAAGGCAAAGCTGTTGAAGTAGCCTCAGAACAAGCGGAAGCCTCAGATTCGAGCTCATCAAGCAGTAGTTCCAGCTCAGGAACATCGAATTCTTCATGGCGCCGTCGACGTCGACGACAAGCTAGAGCTACCGACCTCGACGAGGGTCAGGATAAGCAACCAGGCCGCCATCGACCTGGATGCCCTTGTCCTCGGTGCCTCGCAAGGCGTGATTTCACGAGATGTTGGCAGTGCGGCGCCAATCGGTCTCGCGACGTCAACAGCCATGTGCCTTTACCTTATGTTCGAGCAGGGCCCAGGCGTGGTATGCCACCTCCTGGGGCCATGATCCCTCCTTCTGCGATGGCTACATTGGCATCTCTGCAAGGACAACCTGAGCGCATCACAGGCGAGGATCTACGGACGTGGTTTCTGGCATATGAGCTCCATCTCGACGTCTACATCTGCGCAAACCGTTTCCTCATGGATGACTTCCGAAAGACTGTGATGCGCTCATGTGTCGATATGCTCGAGACGGCAGGCTGGGATGCTGCACAGCCGGATATGATGCATCTATGCAGGAAACTCTACCGCAGCGTTCCAGAAGTGGACGAGCTGCTCAAGATGGTCATGGCACGTGTGGGTTTTCTACAGCCACTGCTATGGAAGCGCTATCCCGAGGAAACAAGCGAGTTCCTAGTGAGTAATCCGGAGCTGGCTGCTACTATCTTGAGAGAGACCGTTATGAGGCATTCTCAGCCAATGGCGGATCTACCTTCGATGGAGGCTACTCATACTTCGGCCTATGAGGATGAGCTGCAGCATCTAGGACGACGTCCACCTGCACACAGCAGGCCCAACCGTCACCACTAAGTGTGGTAAGTTGATTTTTAGACCGAATGTACTTTTATCCAGAGTTTATGCTGGCCTCAGGGTATCAGAAAAATTGGCCGCTGAAACCATAAGAGACGGAATCATTAGATCAGCTTATACTACTTAGGCTCCGCTCTTTAGGCTGTTTGTTTTTGTAACCTAAGACTTAGGAGGTCAACTTTCCTGCTACCCAGTAGGCTGGTACTATCACGGGCGAAAGGAGGGTTCGAGTATCACAGTGAACAATCAGCAACCGTAGAGGCGTCAGAGGCTATGATTTCTGAAGGGGGAATAAGTTCCATATCCGTCAATTCATCATTCATTCGTGGTAGAGGCATTTGCCCTAGTTATGTACAGCCGTACATACCATCTAATCAATAACATCATCTCTCAGGCTAAAAAGCTGATGCAAAACCTCATCTGCTTTTGCCCTCAAAGCTGAGTGGTACATGACGTTCGTCTCAAAGGTCTTTGTACCCTTGACGAGCTTGGCTGTGTCTTTGGCAAAGTCGTAGTCGACATACATGTCCTCGACGTACGATGCAGCATATACAGGAACCTTGTTCTTGCGGAGCTTCTCCTGGTCGTATAGTGCAGGCCAGTCCTCGCGGTTGGCTATCAGTTCAGCCTCCTCGCGAAGCATTTGAAGCTCAGGGTACGTCTCAAAGTGAAAAGGAAATACCATTTCACCAGAAAAGTAAAGAGGTCCACTGGTTGAAGCAGTAGAGAAGTCGCTGTTAAGCCAGCTAAAGGCTTCGAGAGATTTACCAACACCATTTGCTGACCAGCGCGATGCTACGCCAGGACCATCACAATAGATGGCCTCGTGGAGAATGGCATAAATGATGTTAGTATCAAAGGGGATCACGCCTTCTAGTGGTACCAGAGATGCTCTGTTAAAGAAACCGAAGAAATCCAGAGATGTTTTCAGTGTCAAAATTGTTGAGTGGACTGAATCGAAGCCTCCGTGTCCTCCAAAGGAGATGCCCATAGTCAAGAGTCGGGGGACTGTAAGGACGCCTCCTGAGGGTAACGGGACTTTCCCTCCTTGGCTTTCGATAAAACCAGCAATTTGACGGACATTTTCTACATCTTCTGGGAACTTCTCATAGTATTGCTCATTGCGTTCCATGACCCTGCGAAAAGTAGCCTCATACACTGTATCAGGCTTCTTACCCACCGGGGCCAGTCCGCCAGTGAGAAAGACTTCGCGCAGGGCCTCTGGGTGCATCGAAAGGTAGGATAAGGAAACAAATCCTCCATAAGATTGTCCAAAAATGGACCATGCCTGCTTGGAAGCAGGCCAGGAGGCGGTAAGGCACTTGCGGACAGCTTCACAGTCACGAACCGTGTTATCTTGACGCATGAGGCCGAGAAAGTTGGCACGTGTTTGGACGTCTGGGGAAAACTGCCTGAGTACCTCGGCAGACACTGGGGAACTCAGCCCAACACCACGATGGTCGAGCAGAAGAAGTTGGTATCCCCTTGCCAAAGCGTGACTGGTAAGGGGATGGTCCTGTGGCTCACGGTTGCCAAAGCCGGGGCCGCCCTCGAGATAGACCATGTATGGTTTGGGAGCCTCCCCATTTTCGTACTTGGGCTTTTTTTCGTTATCATCGTCATCGGGTGGGAAGATGGGAACATCATGCTTTCTGACTCGGCGAGCAAACAGCTTGGTGCATATACCGCTGTCAGAATCCGTATAGTCGAGAGGGACTTTGAAGAAGAACTCCGTAACGTGCAATTGGCCTGGCAGGATGTGAGATTTGCTGCTAATGATCTCCGCAGAAGGAATAGATAAGATATTGGGTGTAGACATAATGTCGGTAAGAACGAAGAAAGATGATGCTGATGATAGAATTGGCCCTGGGTGATGGCGGGGTTGTTAGGCCATGTAGACACATGCTGTTCTTATCAACCGAGCACCTGCCCATTGCTGCCAATTTTGGCAATATAGATAATTTAGAATAACTCTAGGGAGGTCAGACAGATCAATGATATGGTTCTTCCATGTTTTATTTCATACAAACAAACGCTTGAAACTGGCATAACAAGTGATATCAGCTTGTAAATTGTTGCACTACGATTTATAGTCTTTCGGTGTCAACAGTGCAGCAAACAGATATAGCGCCCTAGATTACATATGCAAGTTCATGGAAGAATGAATACATACATATCGGGCAGTTCATTCTCAATGATATGTTCCAAGATGCGCCAACAAATAAATATGTGGTCTATCTCAATGACAGAATAATGGTGCTCGAACATACAGGGTAAGCCCATGCCTCGGCTGGTGGTGCTTATCTCCAATAGCTCCACAATCAAACCGCCGATGTCTTAGTGTCTGTAACTTTTGAAGACTATTTTGAGACATTGATCATGATCAAGCTGCATGTGTCAAATATTGTAAGTGTTGTCTTGAAAACTGCAGTACATATGCTGCATTCTGTCAAAGTGCCATCATAATGTCTTAATCTTGAATCAACTGCGGTTCATAGATACGCTTTAAGATCCGAGTCGATTCGCGGCTAAAAATCAACAAACCATCGATCGTAGGTAGCTCATAAAGCCAGGCAGCGGGCACGGGCACCGCATCCTCTAAACGGACCCTAACTTTTAGGTGCATACCCACCCATCACATCCACTAACAGCATAAAAGACCAGATCAAACCAATCATTATCCGACTCTCGCTGTCCTCCCCACTTTGATGTTGCCTTGCTCCAGCAACAGCTTTGCGTTCTGGATCTCGCAAATCTCTTCCGTTTTCCTTCTCTTCCAATAAATATTGGCTCCCTTCCTCTTTCTATTTACTTTCTTTTTCTTTCTTCCTTCCCATAACAACTCACAGCCAAGGGCATGGCATATCTTCATCTTGCGCATACGTTGGCAGATGCTTTCAACGCCCTTGCTGATGAAGTTCAGACCTTGACAGATCGAAAGACTGTCTTGGAGCACAAGTTACGCTTTGCTCATGAACAGGTAAGAAAACCAACACTGCATATTTCCCTAGTGGCCCTCGACACTGTCACACAGCCCGGCTTTCCCCTTTGCTCTCTTCCTTGGCCGCGCAAGCTCCAAACATCGTTTCGGCGATACCGGAGCGGAGCTGTTGAGCGTCTTCCCCTCCCAAGTCAATATGATGATTATCTTAGCTCTAGATCAAGAGCATCAGGCTGAATGAACCTGATGCCGAGATTGACAAACTACATTTTCTGATGCATGACACTATCATTGTTTACTCTTCACTTCAAAGAAAACATACCATGGATTTGTCGCTAACTCGAAACCAAAAACAGTTCCAATATCTGGCTGACAAATATGCTCCGGCCGCACCTGAAATAGCCGATACCCTGGCTAAGCTCCAGATACCTCCAAATACACCTCTTGATAATTCATTACCTGTTCCTCTACCTCTGCCAAGCTCGTACAGCTCCGGCTCCCAACATCAGCTTGCCCTCGTCATCCGTGACGGACGTCGAGTAGCTAATCAGCTCGCCTCGCTTGGTGAAGCGAGTAAAACCACTGCCTCTAGCCGCGAGACTGAGTCGCAACTTTCCCACGTAGCCACCTCCATGTCGACCGCGCTAGAACAAGACTTCACGGTCCAAGGAAAGAAGGGCCATCTTCAATGCCCGTTCTCCAAGCCCGCCACGGCCAGCGGCTCTGGGGCCCACGATGATGATGCGCAGGACACCACTCCGCACCACTCGGCGGACCCCATCTGCGCAGCCATGTACGAAGAATCTGCATCTCAGCAAGCTCGAACAAATGTGTCCTCAGCCATCAAGTGTCCCATCCGCTACATGGATAAGCACTCTGCACAGGAGATCGCCCACTATGTCGAGACGCATAAGCATGAACTCCCTCGCAGCCATGAAGTTTGCCTCCGCCGGTACCAGCGTGACGAAGATCAGAAGAAGATAGATTCTAAATATGGCGACATTGTGAGCATGATTGAGGGCTTGGGCCAGTTGCATGCACCCATGTTGCCTGAAGCAGAGGACGATCCGAACCGACCAAGTGATGTCGCCCAGCCTTCTAACGAGAGGGTTGAGAACTGGGCACAAGCTGTTAGCGTAAACTCAGATCCCGACCACACTCAGGTACCAACCCAGGAGGATGGGGACCGACAAAGTCACTTCGATCGACCACTCAAGGAGGTGCGAGTAGGGGAGTCCCCTAGTAGACCATGGGGAATATCGATTCCAGTCTATGAACTTTCGGGTCAGGGCGATGATCAACCTATGTCACCACCACCGGCGCCAGTTTGTATGCCAGTCTCAGCTCAAACCACACCCAGCGCCCAAGAATCTACCAAAAACATGCCTGGCAAATGCCCCTTCGACCACACAAAGCTGGCTGCTATGGGCATATCTATGCCGTCGAACCATGATGCATCATCAGTACACATCTCGCACCAAGGACCGGAACACCCCCGATCTCTCTCGCCCACCAAGGAAGAAAACGGTCCTCCTCCACCACTCCATCAACACACAACACCACCTCAACCTACTTTCATCAACCCCGACATGATCAAGGGGACAGGCAACGGACCACAGATGATTTTCACGGGGCCTGTATTTATTGGCTATCCGATGGAACAGGCGATGCAGTTTATGAACCAATACAGAGGGAATCAGTGATTCCATCCATAGTATTGGCAATGTTTTTATTTTTCAGTTTGCATCAAAAGAAGAATGCATAAGCGAAGGCGTTGGCGCATTTGATTTATTGGGATGCTAGCGATGTCTGAATTTGAATGGTATGAAGCAGCCGCAAGAGAGCTGCAATGCAAGTAACATTGATTGCAAACTTTGATTCCAGTACAGCGACGTGATATCCAAACCTGGCTCTTATAGCACAAACAATTGCTTTATGTATCATCATTTTTTCTATCATTCCCTGATTTCACTGAGTAAGAAGCTGTGACCTATTGTAAAACATCCAGAACGCCGTCTAATCCATAAGACTAAGAATAAAACGTAACCCAATATTCCTTGCCATTGCCAAATATGCGCAAAGTCTCCCTAATAGATGTCATCTCAAGCCCTTTGATTCCCTCTCTTATTTGTATCTTCGTCTTGATCATCTTCATCCTCATCCTCATCATGATACCTGCCCTCGGTGTCATCCCGTTCCCATAGCGAGATATCGTCATCCGACATAAGGACAGCTGCATCCTCGGGATCCATGAGAGGTGAGTTATCGGAGTCTACGTAGCCAGCTTCGCCCGCTTCGACGGATGCGCCAGCAGGGTCCAACCCTTCTTGCTGGGCAAGCTCTTCAGCTCTGGCCATGGTGCGTCTGTAGATGACAAGGCCTACAATAAGACCAACAGCGCCACCAAGAAGCATGCTGAGGTAGTTAATCGCTTTGCTACCGGCGGACATCTTATCGCCCTTTTCAGCTAGGAGAGCGAGTCGACTACCAATAAAAACGTGGACGAGAAGCTTGGGGCTATAGGCTAATTAGCATGTGTAACATTGAGTACAATTTCTGGACGCACCTTGAAAGAGCTGTAGAGATCGTAAACGCTAGCGGTGTAATACTAGGAATGGTAGCGAGAAAGCCATTGCTCAGACTGAATGGCAGGGGACAGAATCGAATGCCGGTAAGATACCAAATACCCTCCTGGCGCAGGACTTGGCCTAGGGCAACAAAACGGTGATCCTGACCAACCATGCGATCAACGTACTTGCTCAAGACGGTCCTGCTGGCTAGGAACGCACAAAGAGCGCCAGCTGTGCATCCTGATGCCACAATGGGCCAACCCAATGGAAATCCGTAGACGAAGCCCGCGATGGTGCTGGCGGTCGAGTATCCAACAATTGGCGGGAATGAAGTGACAAAGACGAGAAGGAAAGCCAGTATCCAACCGCCCGGAAGAGCGCGCCACGCTTCAGCTTTCGGTTCGAGCCATTTGAAAAAGACATGCGAGTATACTATTGCCAGAATGCCAAGTACACCCAGAGCTACAACGCCTGCAAGGGCGAGGATCCTTTGAAGAGGCGACAGGCGCAAATACACCTTGAAGACCTGCTCGCCGAGCAAATTGACCGAACCCCAAATGCGGCGCACGAAGCTTGTTCTCCCCCCACCAGCATAACCACTGCTCGCACGACGACGGCCCATGAGGGGATTCGATAGACGGCGGCTCGACGATGTGGCGGACCAGGGCGGCCGGGTTGGCGAGGGAGAGGAGCCGCGATCCGGAGAGAGCGCGAGGGCCCGGGCGGCCGAGTTATAGTCCGCAGGCATGTTCGGTCTGAGGAGGGTTCCGCTTGCAGTTATGTTCGAGTTGTGATGATATAAACTATGTGGCCATGTCTAGATTCTGGTGTAGGTATGTAAGATTCGGAACGCGCGGATGGAAATGAGGCTGTAGCGGTACAATTGAGGAGCGCAAGGGTTATGTATGAAGAGGCTCGTAATTTGTATCGATTATCGAAGCTCGGAATGTGGCTTGCCAATGTACTTTATCGGATTTGATGATGTTTTTAAGGGAGATCCTTTGGCGATGTATGTCGTTTAAAGCTATACTTTCCGTCGTCTTTGGGGTCGTACGCAAGGTACATGACGTTGCTAGTGTCAGCAATCCCATGCAGGAGCGGCCCCACCAAGCATATCACTATGCCTGTTCCGTCTAGTACCTAGACAGAGACGTCTATCAGACTCGAAACATGCAGCGTTATAAGGTATGTAACTACAGCCTCTGAGCTTTACTCAACATATCATAGCGGAGAAATATACCGTCTTTAATAAACCATTAAACCAGGCCTTAACTGAGATGGGGCGAGTTGTGTTAGATTGTAAAATAAACTCGGTCGTTTCTTACCTTATTCGCCACAACCTTGTTCGTTACAAGTAAGACGAGGCTGATGGTGGACATTAGGTCAGTTATCAAGCTCTTGAGACACTACAGTGGACAATCACATAAAAATATACAGCTTGTTATAGAACTGTGTCTGATTTTACTGCTTTCTTCTATTTTAGTCTTGCATCGTCATCGACGACCGCTAGGACCCTTGGGCGGATCACGCACCAAGAGCCTGACCTTGCCGTCGCCGATTTCGACGCCCTGACTCAGGATATCCACCTCTTGCTTATCGTCCTCGCCCTCCCCGTCCTTTGCGAGGGACTTGTCCCAGCTGCGAGCATCGATTCCGAGAATGCCTCCCATGTTGTTACGGTCTCCAGGGACCGAAAATTCGCGATACGCATACCTCCACTCGTTGAGAAAGTTGCGGACCGCTCTGCCAACCTTGTCCTTGCCGTTCTTACTATGGTGTCCAGAACCTGTGATGGCATAAATGGGCTGCGATTCTCGGCTGTTTTCCATCAGAATCTTTTCGAGATACTCGACTGCCTCCTCAGGATGGAGACCATGAAGGTCGACATATAGCTCAAGGCCTTGGGAGTTGTCCTTGTTACGTTCTTCGTACAATTCCCTTGCGGCTTCACGATGAGCCTTGCGCATAAGGTCGTTCTCGCTTTGTCCTCGCAGGCTGAGCGCCTTGGCAGCCCTGGCGTCATTGCGATTCCATGCCTGCGCAGCGCTATAATATCGAGTCAGCCTATGCATTACAATTTTTTCTTCCACCGAGAAAACATACCTTTGCAGAAACTTGTTGCGAAGGCCGCCATGCTTGAGAGCTTCTTGGCGCGCCTTCAAATATGCCTTATTGGCACGCTCACCAGTCTCCAACCACGGGACATGCTTGGGACTAGGGATTGCTTGAGCAGCAGGACTGTTCTCTCCATTTCGTGCAACTGTTGAGCTTCCGTTACGTCCCATTTTCTTAAGTTCAGGACGAACAGGGGTGGGAGAGGGTGACATCTTAACAATATCGGCTAGTGAATTGGGGGCCATGTTCTCCTTATGTCCGTGACCATGTCCGCCTCGCTTGCCGTGATGCTTCTTGCCCTGCTTCATGGAAGCAGAACCTAGCGAAGGAAATGCATCATTGTCATCCAGAGCAGGTGCCGAGATATCAGGCTCCCTGGGCTGATGCCGACTGCCAGGACGAGATCGGGCACGAGGACTGGCAGTTCCCTGGAAATGCTTCAAGCCTGGTGGCGGTGTTATTCCTACGCCTGGAAAGCTGTTGCTACCAGCAAACCCACTCAAATGGTCTGGGGTGCCAGGTCGGAGCGAGGGGAACGAGTTAAGATCTCCTAGCTGCAAGCCCCCTTGTTTTGATGGTGGCGTGCTGGCGCCATCGAGCGCAAGCTTGTTCATAAGTTTGGCAGGATCGTGCGAAAAGATGCATGTCTCTCCAGCCAAGCAATTGCCCATTACCCAATATCTAAAATGGACTATTAGCCTTATGTTTCCTGAAAGAATAGTTTATAAATACTTACTTGCACAAGTGATTACTGAGATCGTGACTGAATCTACAATCGGCACGCAAGCACTGCCCGGTGGACATGTAGAACTTGCAGATAACCCCAGACTTTTGTTGTCCAAGAGGTGTAGAAGGACGGTCGACCGACTTTCCAATCAAGACATTTTTGGGTTCCTCCAGTGAAACACCACCCGGTTGATTATCTCCGGTCTGACTCTCCATAAATGAGACAATGGTCGCGCTGAGATCGTAGCCATTCTGTGCCAGAGCAGCTTCGATCTCATCGTCCGTCTTGGTCTGTCCGAGGATGGAACGCAGCATGTCGTATGGAGACATATCGGCTGACTGCGCCGTCATGGAGGAGAACTCCGGGGCAGCAGCATTCAGGGCGCTTGGGGTGCTGACAGACGAAGTTACACTAGCAGCATCATCGCTAACAAGCCATTCAACGTTCTCGGTCTGGTATTCTCCCAAGATCTCGGTGGCAGGGGTTGGATCACTCGCAAATTCGTATGCATTCAGGTTTGGACTATGAGGAATGACAGGTGTTGCCAGAGCCATGCGCGGTGAAGCGCGGGGCGAGGAGAATGGTGAGACTGTCGAGGATATAGTCCTGCCAAAGGTTGATGGAACAAATCCTGGTGGAGCAAGGGGGCTCACGGCGAGCCTTGGAGAGCCCGACATGGGTGTTGGTGAGCCACGCCAGGAGGCAGGAGAGGGACGTCGCAGTATTGCCGGTCTTATGGGAGGCGGCGATGCTGATGAGCCTCCGCTATCGCGATAGCGCCAGAGGGCATCCAATATTGCATTGTCAAGAGAAGTGCCGGTGAGATTGGTCTCCTTGCGGAAGAGCTCCTCCAACCTGTCTGTTTTGTCCTCGTCTTCCAATGTGGCATCCTGCAGGACAGGCAAGCACATCTCGAAGTGCTCGTCAGAAACCATGATTGCCAAACAGTTATCCTATTAGATTTCGAACGGGAAAAGTCGAAGCTAGGGATAGCTCAGGCTGGAGCAAGACGAGACTCGCAATAGCGCAACAGGGGTCTGAGCTCGTGTGGATCTGATGGGAAGAGCAACGTTGTTCGGTAGAGTTCGAGACAGTATAGCTGTATGCTGACAAAAGAAGAACAAGAAGGTGAGAGAGGCTGTGCCGTCTTCTGTTAGCTTGGATCGGGGTTGTGATTACCGGTAACGTGGAGGAACTGAAGAAGGGACAGATGGGTAGATGGATAGTGGATAGAAAGAGTATGGGGACATCCATGGGACAAAGAGCCCAGTCCAGGCCAGACAAAGGAGTGCCTTGTACTTACAGATTAAAAGATATGACAACAAAAGCCAAACCAAGGAGAAGAAGAATGAGAAGACAAGAATCAGAGAGACGATGCAACAAAAGTGAAAGCAAAGAGAAGCGAAGCGCAAGCGCATTCAAGCAAAAAGATTATAGTATTGTACAACGAACGGTGAAAAGGAGGAGGAGATGGATGGGAGATGATGCAGCATTGGGTAGCCCATGTCCATTATGGAAAGGTGGAGGGCCCGGACGGGAAGCGGAAGTGGGGATTACCATAGAACACGGGCCCCGGGGAGACTTCCAGCTCGCTCAGGGAGAAGACGTGCTAAGCTCTAGAAGGATGTGAATCAGCTCCAGTGGTTGGGCCAGGGGGCCGTAGGCAGCTTGATGACAGGTAAGTTAGCTGAGCTCGATCCGTTAATTAGGGGCGGACTGATTCAGATCGTGTTTCGGAATGACAACAAGAGATCCATTAGTATGGTCTTTGTTAGTAAAGACATACATAATTGCACGTAAATTTAAGGTCTCACGTCAAAATGAGCCTTACATAACGGATATGCCGATGGATACGCAGCTATAGAGCGTTCTATCCTTGACTCAATCAGGAAATATTGTCATATCTCCCTCAGTACCTACTAAGTATTCACGGCTTGAAAGTGGTGAGTGGCCTGAAAGACACAAGCCCGGGGTCGTCAGATACAACAAACGCCTCTCTCTTAATACGACTATGGGTGTCACCTTAAGCAAGCCCAGTTTGCTAACTTAGCACTTTCTCATTCATCGCGGTGGCGCTGGGAACTACTGTAGTCCAGCCAGTAAGCCCAGCCTTATATAGGCATTTGACGGTATTGTACAGAGCAGCATCTGATTCATATACACTCAAAGAGTACTGTACTGTTTACTAAAATGTTCACACTGAAAGCATACATCATGACAAATATGTCTCAAATGAATGCTCACAAAAAAATGTTTCCATTTGTATAGAGTAATTGTGACCAAGTCACCATAAAAAAGAAATCTTCTCGATCAAAAGCAAAGAGAGTATTACAAGCCCCCCCCCCCCCCCCCCGGTCGAATGACCTGGCTGAATCTAAGACCAATCGCATCAGTAAAGGCGAACGAGAGGCTCAGCCTTTGACCATAACAGCGTCATCGAATGGGGAACACATTTTGTGTGTATCTCACATCTTACATCTGGACTAATCATTGAGGATACCTTGTTTATGCACAGAAACCTAAATTTAGTCGCTGGGCTTTGAAGCAATCAAGAGTCCAAGCCTGACCTGTCACATTTTGGGAATTCTGATTGGATAGACCCCCATGTCTAATGCAACTAGCGAGCTGCGGGTATTCAACACCATCGTTTCTGGTGCTCCTGGCTTGTCGAGAAGTTTCCAGGCTTCAGCTTCTCCAACGGCTTGTACTCATGTTGGACCATATATATTTATGCCAGCTACACTATGGCATTGCGTATTAACAAATCGGAATTTATATGACAGCTACCAGAAATTGCTTGATGGTTCTTCGTCCGATCATCCGTTCAATCTTGGCTGATCATCACTTCTCAACTCCATGTCCACTAACCTTGGCGAATTTATGAAAATGAGGAGTGGTAACTAAATGGAACAACATGGTTGTGCTCAAATACCGGATGTAGATGGACTGTGATGCATGTTCTCTTCAATTTCGCCTCTTGGTCTATATATCGCTAAAAAGCACAAATTATCTACGGATTGGCAACCGAAGCAACGAGACTAGAAAAGGGGCGCCTCTATTCCTAGGGTATCTCATCGTCGTCGTCACCTCCAAACCCAAAGCTGAAACCACCGCCTCCACTCTGCTGCTCGTCATCTGCTGCGCCAACAGCAGCATCCCATTTGCGCTTCTTTCCGCTCTTTTTGTCCGCCAGATCTAGTGCTTTCTCAAGGACTTCCGGATAGCTACTCTTCATCCTCTCCATGAAGAGTCCGGATGGGTCCGTAACCTTGTCGTCAAAACCACTGACCTGATCAGCCTTATCACGGAGGAAGGAAACGACTTCTGACAAAAGGTTTAAGCTCTGCGGCACGAAATTCTGTGTAAGAGCAATGCCACTCTCGAGGTTGACTACCAGATGCCACCATCCGCTTGGAACATGCAGGATCTCGCCCGCCTCGCAGATACCTTCGATACAATCGGGAAGTTGGCGTGCTTCTTCGTGAAAAGTGAGGAGCCATTCAGCTATGCTGAGGGGGCTAGTTACTTCACTGCTATCGTCGGAGACATAGACTCCAGGAACCTGTGTTGCGGGAGGGAACATGATCCAGTACTTGCTCCCCTGGATCACAGCGTTCCATGCACTTGTCGCGTTGGGGTCTTTATGGAAGGTTGAGCCACTTCGCTCAGGACCAACGATTAGCCAACGATGGGCAGGCCGTTCATCCCCAAGAACCTCGAACAAGTCAGGCCCAAAGCACTCCGGTTTCCAGTATGCCGAGTTTTCCTTATCGGCCAGCCGTAAGCCCATCTTTTCCGCAAACCTACGATCAAACAAATACAGAGGACTCTCGTCTCTGTTGTTCTTCATGTAGTTATAGTAGGTTGAAAACGGCCAATCCACGGCCTCGGCGCGGAAGTCGATATTGGCATACTTCTCAAGTAAGCTATCAATAGTCCATTCGCTGAAAACTGGCCATTCCTGGATGCACTTGGTAAGGATGAATGGCTGTTCAGTCCACTTTTCGGCATACTGGTCGTAGGTTAAATTCTCCAAGCGGCGGATCTGGTTTGCCTTGGGAATATTTGAGGTGAACTGGGACAGGATGACATGACTGCAAGCAAATGGTCGGTGGAGTACATCTGAGAAGACGTTGCTGCAGTCGATATTGATTTGTTGGTCACTTGGGAGTCCTAGAACAGTTGACCTCCATGACCCTTGCCATCGAATATCCTTGCTATCCTTTGGTGGTGACCTTGATTAAGTTTAGTTGCCGTTCCATTGACACCTCAGGATGTCCGAGTTCATGAGTCAAGCGAACTTACTGCAAGAATATGGGCTTCCAAAATTCATCTGAGTGGCAAAAAGCATAGAAAAACTTGCATGTGTGCCCAAGCTTCAGCAGGGCCTCAGCGTCAAACTGCTCAAACACAAGCGAGACGACTTCGTCTGGGAGAAGCCTCCATGCTCCGATTGACCGCCTAGCATTACGGCCTGTAAAGAGGTACTGGTTGCCTAGAGGCTTGAGTCCTAGAGGATGGGGAGGGATTGAGTCACTTTGAAGAGTTGACTCAGAGTGGTCATTCGTCCTATCACAAAGCGAATTATATTGGCGAGTGCCATTATCAGGAATGGCCGATGGCATCTTTTTTTGGTGGTTGAAGTTGCGTGCCACTGTCACTGTGTATAAGAGGTGCAAAGGACAAGATTTGGCTGAAAAGGGTGGGATAGGAAGAAGATAAGCTAGAAGTGGAGAATGGAACGAACAGTATTGTACATGGTACGATGCGATACAGTACAAATTTACCCAGTCACCAGTACAGTTTTGCTGCAGTTGTTGCGATGGATCAGTCGGATGTTGTAAGTCAAATTTTTAGTGCGTAGGGCGAAAGAAAAATCGGCTGAGGAATGGGTGCAGCCATGGAAAGGCCCAATATCAGACTAGAGTTTCATACTGGGTACACTGCAGAATAATTCTTGCTTGAACGGAAGGTTGCGTGAGTTTGCCCCTGAAGATTCATTTGAAGATTTATTCCTTTACTATACACAGTAAGATTTGAATCATGTCTGGAACTTAGTACTCTTGAATAAATACTTTTTTTTTCAGAAGCCCTGAGAAGTGGTAGATGTGCTTTGTTCAAGTTTCTGCTCTTTTGTGCGCCTGCCTCTATCTTAGTGAGTACCTTGACAGGGATTATGTTACATCTCTAAATATCTAATAGAATAGGTAGTTACTATACGAGTTCGGGCAGCAACATATGTAATTCTCAATAAATAACAATAGCATGACGAAAGTCTCAACCACAACAACATTGTCTTCAGAAACATCAAAAAGCTTACTGTCGTGGCAGGTGGCGGGGTGATGCGTAGGGTGGAGGGGCACATTTTTTTCAGCGGGGCATCCAAGGTGGGATGGATGCCTGTACAGTCGACTACCTACAAAAAAAAAAGAGTCAGTGAGGAAGAAAAAACCCGATTACAGTGGCAGAAAAATGAAAATTACTCGCTGCTGACTCTTGGTGACCGAGTGAGTGCCCCCCAGCTGCCTGGTACTGATGACTCCAAGCAAGGCTAGGCAAGCCAAACGCAAATCGAGGGCAGCACAAGTCGGCCCAATGTACCCTAATCCGAGGATGCCCCGCCAAAACCTTGTCTGATTGGCCAGTGCGCAGTTTGAGGTAAGCGGGTGGGCAGAAAAGAAAAAAAAATACTGCCTCCACGGCCGCCCCTCATTCGACTTTTTTCTCTCTTCTCTTCATACTCCATTCACCAGGAACAACACAAATATCAATCTCCATCCTAGATTTCTGTTGATTCTCTTTCTTTGAGAATCCCGAGTCTAGTCGATACCAGCTTTCCTTTCAAACAAACGATCACCAGGCGCAGTCTTCAGTCGAAGTTCTGCCCTCTTTTTTTCGCTTCCTTCACCCCGCGATTTATCACTTCTAGGTCGAGCCGAGCTTGATCTAGATTTTCAAAAGCCTCAACCGCAATCATGGCTGACAAGGGTCTTGAGGATGTCCCTGAGACACAGATTGAGACTAACTATGACGAGTGAGTAAATTATCGCTTGCGTCTATGCTTCTCAACTAACCAAAGAAACAGGACCGTCGACTCCTTCGATGACATGAACCTCAAGTCTGAGCTCCTCCGAGGCAGTAAGTGTCCCCAGCGACTTATCCTGTATATCCAACAACCCGCTCACAATATCGCCTAGTCTACGCCTACGGTTTCGAGCGCCCCTCTGCTATTCAGCAGCGTGCTATCATGCCCGTCATTAAGGGTCACGATGTCATCGCCCAGGCCCAGTCCGGAACTGGAAAGACCGCCACCTTCTCTATCTCTGTCCTCCAGAAGATCGACACCAACGTCAAGGCTTGTCAGGCCCTGATCCTTGCTCCCACTCGTGAGCTTGCTCAGCAGATTCAGAAGGTTGTCGTCGCTATTGGCGACTTCATGAACATTGAGTGCCACGCCTGCATTGGTGGTACCAGTGTCCGTGATGACATGAAGGCCCTCGCCGACGGCCCCCAGGTCGTTGTCGGTACCCCCGGTCGTGTCCAGGACATGATCCAGCGTCGTTTCCTCAAGACCGACAGCATGAAGATGTTCGTTCTCGACGAGGCCGATGAGATGCTTTCTGTAAGAAACTTCTATTCTCATATTTTCTCTTCTTTGTGCTAACTCTCTCACTTAGCGTGGTTTCACCGAGCAGATCTACGACATCTTCCAGCTCCTCCCTCAGTCCACCCAGGTCGTCCTCCTTTCCGCCACCATGCCCCAGGACGTCCTTGAGGTCACCACCAAGTTCATGCGCGACCCTGTCCGCATTCTCGTCAAGAAGGACGAGCTTACCCTGGAGGGTATCAAGCAGTTCTACATTGCTGTTGAGAAGGAAGAGTGGAAGCTTGACACTCTCTCCGACTTGTACGAGACCGTCACCATCACCCAGGCCGTCATCTTCTGCAACACCCGCAGAAAGGTCGACTGGCTCACCGACAAGCTCACTGCCCGTGACTTCACTGTCTCCGCCATGCACGGTGACATGGACCAGGCTCAGCGTGACCTGATCATGAAGGAGTTCCGATCCGGTTCTTCTCGTGTCCTGATTGCCACTGACCTTCTGGCCCGTGGTATCGATGTCCAGCAGGTGTCCCTGGTCATCAACTACGATCTCCCCGCCAACCGTGAGAACTACATCCACCGAATTGGTCGTGGTGGTCGTTTCGGCCGAAAGGGTGTCGCCATTAACTTCGTCACCGCTGATGACGTTCGCATGCTGCGTGAGATAGAAAGCTTTGTGAGTTGTCTCTTCTAATCGTTTTTCATTTTTTCAAAAACTAACTTCTATCACAGTACAGCACTCAGGTCGACGAGATGCCCATGAACGTTGCCGATCTTATCTAAGCTTGAAACGAAAAAAGCGAAAAAAAAGAGCAACACGGATCGTCTAAAATCCGTTTTTCTGGCTGTTCAGCCAGCTGTTTACGACCAGACGACTCAGGGCAGCCTGAAATCTTGGGGAGGGTTTTACGGGGGAATCTCTTGTGGCAGTTGTTGATAGATCTCGTTTCTAGAGTTTCGCCTGGAAAGGCGGCAGGCTTTTTATACCACGCTGCGCTGCTGCCAGTCCGGAAGACGAAACAGGGGGGAGATTCCGACTTGGCCGCATGACTGGGCTTCGGGGCAATCCTCTGCGCCTTGATCTCTTTGGGAGGTGCATATGGGGCTACCAAAAAGTAATGCAATGGTTCTTCAAACCTGCTCTTTGTCTGTATTTAGGGTGCCGTTATCATGATGAATGCTTTTCTTTTTATCTTTCAAACCTTTTCTCACTATGCAACTACGTGACTGAATTATACTGGAGCTTTTGCCAAGCAGATTGGGTGATCTTGTGCGATTTGTTCGACACAGCCATATAGACGATGGGAAAGGGGAACACATTCTCTTTCCGCTAACTATTGCACATAATCTTATCACCTAGTTACAGAAGGTAATGTGTAATTTCTCACTTTTGCATCACATACAAAGAATTTATCAAGACTCGACTTAATAAGTGAAACCGTTAAGCACTGACTGATACTAAGAAGACGTGGACCTAGATGTATTCAGCAATAAGTCCAAGTCATCTAGTAAAGTTATCAACAATAGTAACGACCATTTCCAGACAACTTGAGTCTCAATAGATCATACCACGACTGGCCCAAAACTTGACTATATAGTCACACGCACACATACCTATGCAGCTCTCTCCTCTTCCATTATCCGATTTAACCAAACAAGCACACATGAATCAATATTTATGAATGGCCATATGGATCAAGATTAGACAAGTGGTCAAAGTCAAGAATGAGAGACAATAGAGTTTATATCTCGTCTGTTAGTATATTCGGCATATACATCACACAGTAAAGACAAATAAAGTAGACATCAATGTCACAATTGGATAATGAGTCCTAAAGTGACAACCTATCAAGGTTCTCTCATACAAACTAAAGTGCTGTATAGCTCGTTGATCCATCATCTTCGTCATCCTTTGCACATTGCCAATTGTACAGTCATTCCCAAATTACGGCACACTATATACAACTCCTGATATCTTTGAGGAGGTTAGAAACAAAAGAAATCAAAGATAAAAAAATGTAGCAGGGTCAAGTCTTAGACCCATCCTTGTAACGCCATCTGTGGTATCGCCGCCCCGTGATAAATATAACTTCAGTAGCCACCAAGAAGATAAGGTGGCTAAAGCCCGCAGAACCATAATTAACAAATCAAACAAAAGCTCGCCGTTTTCAACCTTTGACACCTTCTAGTAATAACCTTGGCCAAAGGATGTTTGTGCGGGTGGCGGGCTCTTGATAGCCTGTCCGGTGTAGGCACCAGGGATAGGGACAGCATCATACGTGGGCTCGTCTGAGCCTACAGGACCGTGCTCGGAAACATGAACGGTGGGGACCATAGGAAGCGACGGAGGCGTAGTGTCAGTAGGCGTGAAAGCGGACTGGTTCAGCTTAGGAGTAGCAGAAGGAGCCTTGACAGGGGGAGCCTGGAGCTTGAAGCCAGTATCTTGAGGAGCAAACTGGGATGGGGGCTCGGCGAACTGAGTACCGGGCGTAAAGGGGTTGGGGTTGGGGTTCTCGCTGATGTCGGACAGGTTTCGGTAAGCAGCGGGAGGATGACGGGGGGACATGGCGTAGGCGCTGAGGGCGGGAGACTTGGGGCCAAAGCCAGGAGTGTTGGGAGCAGACTGGCTGCGGAGTTGAGCAAGGTAAAGATCGGAACGGGCGCGGTCTCGCATGTCCATGGACTTGAAAAGGCGTCGCTTGGTGTAGTAGCGGTAGAAGACGACGCTGTAGAGGAGGATGGCGAGGACCTCGACGACGATCTCGATGATGATGCAAATCATGGCCCAGTTTTGAAGACGACAAACGAGTGCATAGTCGACTTTTTCGCTGAAGACGTCGGATCGATGGTTGTTTACACAAGACCAACCCCACATGTCCTTGTTGTTACTGTTGTTTTTTGAGTTTTGGAAAATGATAGCAGTGATAACCCAAAGGATCAAGGAGGCAATGAACTATGTCAAGTTAGTCCAGTTCACATCGGATATCCAGAATCCCGACTTACCCAGCCAATGGCGAACATGGTGTAGTAGGTTCCTACTTTCTCGGCACGTTTGTGACCTCCTCGACAATAGGCAACGAAGACAAGGATACAAGCAAGGAGGGAGACACAGGCCATAGCAAGAACAAGTTTCTGAGGCCATGCTTTGGTGTTCTGGGCCCATGAAGGCATCTTACTTTGTGAAGGCAAGGATCTGGTAGCGTTGAAAATGGAGAACGAGGCTGAAAGCATCGCAAGAATAATGAGAGAACAACTGAAGTTGACACCGCGGAGTGCAAACTTGGCCAGACGGACTCGGGCTTTGATTTTCTATTGATTGTCAGCGAGATGATCACGCGAGTAAGTTTAGTTTACATACCACATCACGGGCCTGCTCCTTCTCGGTAGACAGCTCACGCTTCTCAAGAATATCCTCCTCACGGAACGTTGGGCTCATGGGGTTCCTAAGATGAGCAGGTGTTCCCGGCACCTTCATGGCGCTCTTGAGTGGTGTCTTGGGAGTCATTGGAACGGGAATCGATTCTCGGTGGGCGATATAGCCAAATCCAATGTCAGCAGGTTGAGGTTGAGCAACGTGAGACTTTTCGGGATCGGCGAATGGCGATCGAGCCTCGACTGGTGAGTGAACTGAGGTTGCTTCGGCAAATCGAGGAGTTCGAGGCTTTAGAGAGCCGTCTGAGGATGATGATTCTGAGGTTCCAGGTCGAGCTGCAGTGAGGTTGAGAGCGGCAGGCCTTCTTTTATCTTCTATACGATGGTCAGTCAGTAAGACATGTCCTTCATTATAAGCTTGCTCCCTTGGAGACGGACCTGGACCAGCCATGCTTAGAACGAGTAAATGTGAAAATCGAATAAAGATATCAACAATGAAACGTGGAAGTGCAAGTTAACGATGTTGATGAAAGCAGGTATAAGAGCTTCGACGCAGTCCAAGCTTCACACCCGTTATAGAACAGAAGAAATTGCAGAGGAACAGAGAGACCAGCTATCGAAAGATTGGGAGAGAGGTCCGGCCAGACGGACACGCGTGGGAGGCAACGACTTTTGAGGATGGCGGCAATAGAGGGAAGATGAACGCTCATTCGACAAGATCAAGACACCAAGGACGGGATAGGACATTAGACGGAGGGGGTGCCGCAAATAGTAACAGAATATGGCCTTACCAGAAAGATGAGCGGATATGCAGCAAGACTTGTGATAGGCAGATGTGAACCGCCTGTCGAGTGATTCGTCTTGGAATTAGACGCCCAAATGGCTGTCGGGATGGGTAGGTCAAGCTCCGCTGGCCTGGTTTTGGTTTGATCACAACCTTCGTAGGCGGATATGAGCAAGAACGTCCTAAGTTTGTGTTGCCGTACTGCCGACTTTTGTGATACCAGAGTACTAAGGTAGTTGTGTGATCTCAGTGATCTTAATGGTGATCAAGAACAATAGACAAAGTCGAGGTGCAAAAGAGAGGGATCCACAGAGTGAACTTGGGAAAGATGTGGTGTTATGAGAAGAGACTGTCTGTATCCTCCCATGGTCGGGGAACTCGTGAGCCAAAAGATGCCCATGTTAGCATGCTCCCCCGGCTGGCATCATCCGGAGCAATTTCTGCATGTTACCCTGACAGGTCCATCATGTCCGTTTCCCATATTGAGCGATATCACTGGGTGGTGAAAGTCGCCCGGCGGTTAAGCCTGCTAGAGTTGGAGCCGGGATCATGGGAGGAGATGCTGTTCTTGTTATCCCATTGGTTGCAAGGACAGCCGCTCCCTGGACCCTGGCCGCTGATCTACCGATTTGATAGGCCATGTTTCTGCAGGCGCTTCTGTTCTTCACTTCACTTTAACCAATCAGCTACTCGGAAGCCGTGATGAGCCAGGTATATTTCCAGCCACATGCAGGCGTCGGCGGCAACAAACGACTTTTGTTTCGACGCGCTTGACTTTGGGTTGCGGCAAGGCCCACCAACAAGTAAGAAACAGAACGTCGCATTAAGCATTTTGCCATCAGACTCAGTGTCAGAGTGTCAATTTCTCTCCCTGCAAGGATCCCGGTCGGGACTTGGCAGCAGGATGAGTGACTTTTCAACTCCAACACATTGGTCGGCCAGGTTACTGGTTGCACACGAGGTGAGCGGGATATTCTCTGAGATGCAGTCATGCATGTACTGTAACGGTGAGACACCGTTAACGCAGTAAGGTAAGAAACGCTACGCGCACGTAGTAACACCGAGTCTTTGATCTTCTAGAATACACGAATGGATAAAGATAGTATTAATTGTCATAATCAAAGCAAGTTTTAGAGTCAAGATGTGACATTGTGTTGTGGAACACTAAGCTTTAATCGTGACTTGCCATATCGACAATAGATTGAGCGGTCTTTATCACCAAAAAGGGTGGTGGTCAATGGCCAAGTTGGTAGTATTCGAAATGTCATGTCATCCCCTCTTCTTGGCACTTTGTCAGTAAGCAGCAGCGAGGCTTATCACCAACACGAATGTTGGTGTCTCGAAATGTCTCCTGCACCTCGATGACTTGAAAACCAAATGCATACATATACCTTGCATATCACTCGGATCATTTCCATTCCCGCTGTACACGGTTACGGAAGCGATTGGCTGATCCAAATTGGATAATCTAAGATTGAGGATGTGTCCCATGTCAATTGTATTTTGATCATGTATGCGAATACGTTAGGTTGATGGAAGCAGATAGTCAGGTAGTTGCAGATGTTGAGGGTCTGGGAGTGAACATCGCCAACCGGAGTACCTACTGATTCCAGAGGCACCACCCGACATCTATTGGATTCGTTTATAGGTGGAAAAACGGAGCTCTTGGAATTATGAATAAACTAGTTGCAGGTACACACTAGGATCAAGTCTTTTCTATCGAGATGGAACATATCGGCATTAACATTGGTATAGAGCAGTGAACGGAAGACCACAACCTACCCCAGAGAAGGTTGCAGAAGCCTTCCTGTAGGGAATCGCAAATAATAGAAATCGCGTTATTTCGTCATTAGCAACAACTTTACCATCTCAGAAACATATCTCACTTTTGATGACTGGTCCTCTATCTTGATCGGTGCTCGACTCCTCGAATTAATGGCACCAGAGATGTTAGATGGTTGTGAGCTCTGAATTGGTTGACAGCCGAAGCTCATCCGAATGAGGGGCATTAAATCCTTATCAGCTTATCACGCCGTAATAGGCGTAGCGTAAGAGTCACAGCCATTTCGAGAGACTGCACACGAGGAATTTTGCCATCATCAAGGCGAAATACGTAAAATCTTGGCTCTCGACGACCTCAACTTCGAGAACCACTCACCAGATTTTGAAATCTTGGATTGTAATTTTCTCCCAATCCAAGCGACCGATTTTCCCACCCGAAACCGCCCTTTCGCTACCTCACGACCGAGAAACCACATCTGAAATACCGCCTGAATTGCCCCGCCTTCATCATGTCTACCAACGACGACCCCAAATACGACGACATCGGGTCCGAGTCTGACTCTGGAGAGTCTGTCGGTCACAACGAGGCTGCTGATGAGAAGCCCCTCAAGTCGGCTCTCAAGAAGTCCAACCCAGCTATCGCCGAGCCCGCTGCTCAAAGACCTCCTCTGCCTCCCCAAACCGAGCCCAAAGACCTCGACGTCGCCAGCTTGACTCCTTTGACGCCCGAGATTATCGCCCGACAAGCTACCATCAACATTGGCACCATCGGCCACGTCGCTCACGGAAAGTCCACCGTCGTCAAGGCCATCTCTGGTGTCCAGACTGTTCGTTTCAAGAACGAGTTGATCCGAAACATTACCATCAAGTTGGGTTACGCCAACGCCAAGATCTACAAGTGTGATAACCAAGCTTGCCCTCGCCCTGGATGTTACCGAAGTTACAAGAGCGACAAGGAGGTCGACCCTCCTTGTGAACGAGATGGATGTGGCGGCACTTACAGACTATTGCGACACGTCTCGTAAGTTAAAAAATACATACTATATCTCCGTACAAGGTGATTGCTGACACCATCAGATTTGTCGATTGTCCCGGTCACGATATTCTCATGAGCACTATGTTGTCAGGAGCTGCTGTCATGGACGCCGCCCTTCTCCTTATCGCCGGTAACGAATCTTGCCCTCAGCCTCAGACCTCCGAGCATTTGGCTGCTATTGAGATCATGAAGCTCGACAAGATCATCATTCTCCAGAACAAGGTCGATCTTATGCGAGAAGAGGCTGCTCAGCAGCACTACCAGTCCATCCTCAAGTTCATCCGAGGAACTGTTGCTGGCAAGTCCCCAGTCATCCCCATCTCTGCTCAGCTCAAGTTCAACATCGATGCCGTCAACGAGGCCATTGTCAACACCATCCCCGTCCCTCCCAGAGATTTCAGCATCGACCCTCACATGATTGTCATTCGATCATTCGATGTCAACAAGCCTGGTTCCGAGATCGACGAACTCAAGGGTGGTGTTGCTGGTGGTTCCATTCTCCACGGTGTTATCAAGCTTGGTGACGAGATTGAAATCCGACCTGGTATCGTCGCCCGAGACGACAACGGTGCCCTCAAGTGTACCCCCATCTTCAGCCGAGTCGTCTCGCTCAACTCCGAGGCCAATGACCTTAAGTACGCTGTTCCCGGTGGTCTTATTGGTGTTGGAACCCGAATTGACCCTACCCTTTGCCGAGCCGATCGTCTCGTCGGTTTCGTGTTGGGTCTCAAGGGCCGCCTTCCCGAGATTTACAGCGAGATTGAGGTTAACTTCTACCTCCTCCGCCGTCTTCTCGGTGTCAGGACTGCCGATGGTAAGCAGGCCAAGGTTGCTAAGCTGGCTAAGAACGAGGTTATCATGGTCAACATCGGTTCCACCTCTACTGGTGCCAAGGTTGCTGCTATCAAGAACGATGCTGCCAAGCTTGTCTTGACCAGCCCCGCCTGTACCAACATTGGCGAGAAGGTTGCTCTCAGCCGACGTATCGAGAAGCATTGGCGTCTTATTGGTTGGGCTACCATTGCTGCGTAAGTTTCTTCCCACATGCGCTTTTATCCCTTAAACAGAACATTTCAACTAACCTTCCTCGCAGCGGTGTCACACTCGAGCCTAGCACTTCTTAAAAGATTCATGTAGACCAACGAAAGAATTGAACGTAATTTCCGCACGATTTTCCGGCCACGTGATATGCCGAACTCGAGGACGCCAAGTTTCCCAGAGCAGAGTTCTCGAAGGCATTTTGAGTAGACGGTTGGCGCTGGACCAGGCATGGTGTTAAAAGTGGTCTTTTTCGGGAGCATGGGGGCGAGCAAAAAGGGGTTAGAAGAGTCCTGGTCAAACTGCCTCGAGCATTTGTGACTAGTGGACAAGATGTGTAGTTGCGTTGTATGCATTGAGCAAGAGGTTACATCAACCTCGTAGGGAAAAGAGCAAAAGTCTTCTCCTATTGGCCATAGCAGGGAATGAAGAAACTATCATGACCAAACCTCCAAGAATTATATTACAATGTCTATTTGCGAACCTTGCGCGCGTGCTTGACCAAGTTTTCTATAACCCCCTCAAAGGCTTCCCTATCACCAATCTTTTCGTCTGTCCTCTTTTTCCAATACTCCAGCGCCTCCTTTGCTGCTTCTTCCAAACCTTGCAGTTTGGCAATATGAGCCTTGAGTTCATCATCAGTCATGCCGTCCAGAGCTTCGTCCGTCGTCTGGCAAAGGTGACGAGCAGCCACGAGATCCAGCTCCGGCTGTGGTGGAGGGCCACGGCGCTTTCTTGATGACGCAGAAGGCTTTCCTTGAGTGTCGACTGACGTTGACGAATTATTGCCCTCGCCCTGTCGTAACCGGGAGACAGATCGAGAATCTATAGAGTTCCGAGGGGAGAGCGTAGCGACATTCAATGAGGGAAGGACAAGCTTCTTTTGCTTTGAAGCCGGAAGAATCTCGTCCAGATCAACAGGAACGCCGAGTGAGACAAGGAAGAGGCGGCGTGTCCGGGAACGGATCCAATCCGGAGGGGCAAGAGGCGGAGGCGCCACAAGTTGCGACCACAAAGATGCTGATCGTGGGGTAAAGAACACTGAGTCTTGGGATAGAGGAGGAAACTGGGGGAGGTCGAGCTCTTCTGGGGGAAACAGAGTAGCAAGGAAGGGTTCCAATGCATTCAGGACTCCTTCGGCATCGACACCATCGAAGTCGGGTATGGGCTGAATGATAGTAAGTAGCTGTAGCAAAGATATAACTTTAGGGTCATCTTACAAATGGTAATGTAGATTGCGGCGTGGGTTGTGCCGCAGCAGTAGGTGCTGGTGTTTCTGCTTCTTGGAATCCGTCCTCAAAGTCGTCGAAATCGTCGTCCTCATTACCCTCTTCAAAATCGTCAAAGTCGTCACCGAACTCATCACCGCCATTGTCTTCGTCTTCGTCTTCGTCTTCGTCATTGTCATCATCATTCTCCTCCTTGTCGTCATCTTTATGGTCACCGTCACCATTTTGCAAAGGAGAAGCTAGAACGCTAGGTTCCTCGGAAGGTTCATCTTGTAATTTCGTGTTTGCAGAATCGGGCGAGGGTGTTGAGTTATCTACGCGAGCGAATTTCAGCGGTCAATGATCATTCTTGTGTGCTTGTTTAGGACTTTGCTACTCTCGTACCATAATTGCTTTCCACATTTGTGCTCTCGCCTTGAATTTCCTTGATCTGCCCATCAGAAGCCACAAGAATATCCGGGGATGCATCTGCCCTGCGCCTCTCCTCGTACTGAATGGAATACGATCGGCTTCTGGCTCCAGGAAGCTCAGGAGCCTCTTCTACGACTGTCGTGGGAGGGCTTACTTTGGGAGTCGGGGGAGCATCTCCGGATGTGGCTGTTTCTGGGGCAATTGCGATCTCGTCAGGTTGAGCATCTTGTCCTCGCAACTCATACGCCTGAGTACCGGGAACCTCGCCGTGCGAAGGTTGATCATCGACTTTTTCGACTCGGGTTGTGGGAATTGGCGAGCTGATCCTGGGGCTTCCAGAACCAGAAGCAGCATCCATAAATTGGTCATCGGACTCGGATTCCTCAGCTACATCATGTCAGCACAGTGAACCGTGGATCTGAATAGCAGGTAGTGTCTGTACCAAGCTCGTGGGCTCCAGGGTCCTCAACGGGACTGCCCTTGGGAGGCTCGAGCTTCTCAGCGTCTGTCATGATGACGGAATTCGGGAGGGATCGCTGCTTTGAGCTCTACAGCATGCGGTATGGATAATCGAAGTCGAGCGGGAGGGTGTCGTGGAAGTCTATGCAGGGGGGGTAAGTGTCACAGAGACGCCGATTGACCAGAGGCCGCGTGGAGTAATATCAAGACTATCAGAATGACAGAGTAAAAGCTCTGCTTAGGTATGATCAATATGTTTGTACAGTCTTTGGAAGGAGTTCATCGAGGACTCTTGAAGTTGATCTGGAGCTTCCGTCGAGTGGGCAAGTGCCATCACGTGGGGCTTTGCGCGGCTCATCCATTCACGTTGGCTTTCTGATTTATCCCTGCATCAGCTTAGTCTAGAACACGACAGGGACACCGAATTTGGGTAGGATGGCACAACCTCTGCGAGAATACTTGGCAGGTTACTGCATTAGCATAGGCTGTCGTGAGACTAGATGAAACCTGGAAGAGACGATGGCATAGTAAAGTACGATGCTTGACGATTTTTCTTTGCTGATCTTATAGAATCCGGAACCCTTAGCTCGGCATGCATTTATGTGCTGTCTGGGAAGCAACGATACTGCCCAGGTCAATGGTACTCCGTTCTAGGTATACTTGATGTTGTGCACTTTACCTGAATGAACTGTACTGTATTGCAACACCCTTCTGTCTTATTATGTGTTGCTCTATATAGTAAATCATTATCTTATCTCACTAGTACCTAGTAGATAGAAGACCGACTAAAGACAGACACTCGCTTGATAGAATGACCTCTATCCGTAGTTGATATCCTGACTTGCACTTGAAGGAACATCGTCGCTACTCACATCATTAATAAATACCTTCAATCAACAATAGGGTACCTCACTAGCTTCACTTATCTTGGTAATAACAAGCGAGATGTATTTTAATGCCGCGTGATGACTCTTAATATTTATCTACATCGAGATCACCACAAGCAACTCGAAACATCACCGTCTTAAACGGACTTGCAACACGGTCTAGATATGGTTTAGCCCAGGCACGGTCCAGACAGACGGTGGACGCTCACCTCAAAACGCGTCTCCACAAAAAAAGCTCCCAAATGCTATGGACCAGCCTTCAATAAATCCGTTGCCATCAACGACCACAATCTCGCATCTCGACTATCGCAGTCATCATCCCAGGTCCCATTTTTGACCATCGGGAAACTTCTTCTCTGACGTGCTAATCCTCTTTAAAGTCGTCTCAGATAGACCGCGACCGACAATTCTTCCGATTCGAGCCAGCTGATCACCAGCCTCAACCCCAAGATGTCGTTCAGTTTCGGCAACACAAGCTCTTCGGGCGCATCCAACAATAACACAACATCGACTGCGCCGGCATCGGGAAATCTCTTTGGTGCTGCTACTGGAAGCCCCGGCTTCTCATTCGGCTCGATCGGTGGTTCCGCCGCCGGCAACAACTCAACACCTGCCAGCAACAGTTCAAGCAACTTGTTTGGTGGTCAACAAAGCGGCGCAACAGCTCAGAAGCCCCCTGGGGGCCTGTTTGGTGGCGGCGCGACCGCGTCCAATACCACTACTACTCCGAACTCCAGCGGAATCTTCGGCGGTGGCGGCTCTACTACTCCTGCGACAGGCGGCCTTTTTGGAGGAGGTGCTTCTACAACACCCGCAGCAACCACAGCTCCTTCAAGCGGCGGAATGTTTGGCGGCGGCGGCGCCGCTAGTTCTACTGCACCGGCTTCCGGAGGACTGTTTGGAAACGCAGGAAACAACGCAAGCAAGCCTGCGGCCGGTCTTTTCGGAGGCGGTGGCTCTTCTACTCCTGCTAGCAGCGGTGGTGGTCTGTTCGGTCAGAACAACGCCAACCAAGCCTCGACAGCGACCTCCTCAGCTGCACCAGCATCAGGTTTGTTCGGAAATGCCACTACTGGAGCTGCTACTCCTGCCAAACCTACCTTTTCTTTGCCGTCTACGACACCAGCTGGAGCACCCCCTACCGATGCCGCCAAGCCTGCCGGAGGACTGTTCGGCAACACAGGTGCCCAAGCATCTTCTGGAGCATCTGGCCTTTTTGGAAATGGAGCCAAACCGGCTGCGACTTCAGCTTCTTCTGCCCAGCCCAGCACAACTGCCTCAGCAACACCCGGTGGCCTTTTTGGGGGAGGTGCACAGTCTGGAAGCAGCGCTCCTGCTGGAGGACTCTTTGGTGCTAAGCCAGCATCTGCTCCCGCTCCCGCTCCTACCTCTGGTGGACTGTTCGGAGCAAAGCCTGAGGGTGCTGCCCCTGCTACGACCCAGGGAGGAAGCTCAACTCCTGCTGCCACTACGACTTCCCTGTTCGGTGCTAAGCCTGCAGCTTCTGCAACCTCGACCCCAAGCTCAGCACCATCTGGTGGTCTCTTCGGCGGCGGCGCAACAACTTCTGCTGCACCCGCAAGTTCCACGACAACGACAACCGGAGGACTATTCGGAGCCAAGCCCGCGACTACCACAGCTTCTGCAACAACTCCTGCTGCAACTACAACCGCTGGTGGTTTATTCGGAGCTGCTGCTAGCAGCCAAGCAACAGGCTCGGCAGCTACCACCACTGCAGCCACTGGTGCATCGACGACCACTTCCGCCCCAGCATCAAGCTCTGCCCCTGCTTCAGCTAGCAGTTTGTTCGGCGCGAAGCCAGCCACAGATGCCAGCAAGGACGCCAGCAAGGACGCAGCTAAACCCGCGACTACCAGTACCACTCCCGGTCCTCTAGGCGCTTCCACCACTGGCCCAACATCCCAGATGGCGCGCCTCAAGAACAAGACTATGGAAGATATTGTAACAAGATGGGCATCGGACCTTTCCAAGTACCAGAAGGAATTCAAGGAGCAGGCAACCACTGTGTCCAAGTGGGACAGAAGTCTTGTGGACAACGGCGAAAAGATTCAGAAGCTATACCTTGATACTTTTGAAGCCGAGCGAGCAAGCCACGAAATCGAGCGACAGCTTGCTGCCGTTGAGAGTCAACAGGACGAGCTCGAGGCATGGTTGGATCGATACGAGTCTGAGGTCCAGGATATGTTTGCCAAACAGCTGGGTCCTGGCGAACAATTGGCCGGACCTGACCAGGAGCGTGAGCGTACGTACAAGCTCGCAGAGAAACTTACACAACAATTGGACGAGAAGTCGCGCGATCTGTCCAAGATGGTTAAGGAGATTAACGACATCTCTGGTACATTGAACAAGGGTGCCAAACCCGAGGACCCTGTAAGTTCCATGCCATTTCAGTCTCAAGAGTAAACTTTGCTAACCTGTTGTTGCAGCTGAGCCAAATCGTTCGTGTTCTCAACGGCCACCTCACACAGCTGCAATGGATCGATGCTAATGCCTCATCGTTGCAAGCCAAGGTGGCCGCTGCTCAGAAATCAAGCAGTAACCTAGGAAGTCACTATGCTGGCTCGGATAATGATGCGGCGGAGAGCTTCTATCGCTCATACATGGGACGACGATGAAGGGAAGGACTGTAATTGTTGGATTGGAGTTTTAGGCAAGGAATCCAGGTAATTCATTATCGAAGATGGAATATGATACAAAGCATGCGTAGCCATAGCGACATGGTCAGTAATCAGGATGTAGAAAAAACACCTGGAACTTGAAACATTGGAGAGTGTAAACGTGTAGATATTCTTGTACACTAGTTTCGACTATGGAACAGTCAAGCTCTGAATGAATTGCGATTTCATGTTGAGTTTCGTCAACTCATTACTGTAACATGTCATTGCGATCTTGGCGAGCCGGTTTGGGTCTCGCTGAATTCTGATGGTTTCCCCCCACTCGCTTTGCCTGATTTATCCGGTGATCCGTGATATGAGTTGCTTAGTGCTGCTCGCCGCCCTGCTCCTTTGTGATCTCATCACTATAGAACAATTGAAGTTAGTGACTGGCCCAATTCAGATGCTTGAGCATCGCGCAGGCGGTGGATGGGGATCATACATGTGCTTGGAGAGACGGTCAAGGTGCTGCTGCTGCTCCTGGAGCTTCTTCTTGAGCTCAATGAGCTTCTCCTTCTCACGCTGGCGGATAGCGTAATCCTCGCTGGCCTTCTCACGTCGCTGGAAAGCATCACTAAAGAAACGAGTGTTAGAATTGCGCAATCGCAAAACCAATTGGATTTCGGCTTCGAAACTCACCCAGAGCCTCCAGTAGGGCGGGGAGCTCCAGTAGCACCCTCAGTCATGACGCGGGGAGTGGTAGAGAAGCATCGAATGGGTCGGAAGGCGGCTGCCTGGCGGAAAGATGTGCGAAGCATGATTGCGAAGTAGATATGGTTTCTTGTTGTTACTTGCTAGGAACAAAAGATCAGTTGGAATTGAGGATCGTGGTTTGTTTTGTAGCCGATGACGTTGCCGTGTTGGTGGGAGAGCCGAGATGATCTGACCACAGGTGACAGTGAGCTTCTGGGTCGGGATAAGCGTTGCAGCTCAGCTCTACGATAGGCCGCTACTTAAATTTTGGTCTTTACAACGCATACTAGGAGAGTAGCCGCTTAACAAAGTTGGGGCAATGGCGGTAATTCCCGGCGGGCTCCTTTGGGAAGCTCGGATCTGACTGACCATCCGCGAGCATCCAAGACATCGGAAATCAGCCCGTGCCTGACAACCTGATGAGGTGGATTACCCTGCATTCAACAAAGTGTTACTGATCTGATGTCTGCCATTTTGTTTCCGTACCGCTGTATTCGGATACCAGCTCGAGCCTTAAAGCACATGTCTGGTACCTTTGCTGCTTGAAGCTGAAGAGCCTTGAATGACATCAGAGCTCGTGCCAAGTGGGTACACCCCAACACTGTATCCTGGTACATACGAGGAGAGACTCAGCTTTGCGTAACAACAAACAAGGCCTTGTCTGGGGGAGGATTTTAAGTAGATATCGCCAGTTTAGCGCTGCAAAGAATTATGTGGCACATGATTGGGATGAATTGCTAATAAAGTGCACTGATCGGTTGGTGTGTTACTTTTGTACTCAGAAGCTTTATTACCGCCTGGCCAAGTTACTCTATGACTAAAGACTGGGTTGGCTTTTCTTAGAAGTTTCTGGTAGTGGATTCTGAATCGGACGACAAAGACAGAATCTTGGTTCTGGAAAAACAATAGCCTGAGAGTTATATTTATTCGTTATGCGGCTAAGCCTGGTCACGAGTGTGGCGGAAACTACATGAAACTGGGTTACAAGCTGGTAATGTTTATGCTGTGGTAACCATGAGTTTGTATGTACAAAGCCTTCATGCTTTGCACATTCCAGTCAGTCGGAGCCCTGTACAACTCGGCTTCCAACGCAAAGAAAGTTGGACGAAAGAATGCTCAACTCAAGCAAGGTCAAAAGTATAGTGTTTTGTTCTTGGTTGTCCATATCCACACTATGCATACATACAACCTGAAACCATCGTGAAGCACTGGTCGTTGACAGGCTCATGGTATGTATACATATTTATACAATATGCAGAGAGCATGATGATAGTGATAAGCCGGAATGAGGCCAAACCAGACAAAGAGAAACAGCCCTACAGTACAATTCATTTTCCCAAGCATGACAGTAGGCATTATGATTGATGAGCGTTCCTGTCGCACATTGAAGTTTCGTGTCGGCACTTGTGTGGCTGTTTCGGAGCACACCAACAGACAAGATAGCGTGACAGGACAAAGGAGGTTGGTCGCATGATGAGGATGATGACATTTGACACTTTTTGGACCCCTCTTTCTACCTGAGCACGCTTGGGAAGAACCTTACCCGTGAAGTAAACCTACCTCTAATCAAACCGGCTAACTATGGCTCAGCCGTTATTGGCTTGTCTTCATCTTTCCACAAGCACCTGAAGCAAACGGCTTCTTGTCTCGACTATAGTTGATTCTTGTCTGATCCAGCTGGGACTCATCGCAGTGCTTTTGAAACCTTTAATTAAAACCAGGACCATGATCCAAGTACTAATTCAACTTGGAGATCCTGCAAGGGCTCTACGACCAGAGCATGAGGCAATGACGATGTTGGTAAGGCAACTCATCGGCAAGGTACCGGGCCTAGCAATAAGACACCAGATCTACCGCCATCCATCCACGTGAGAGACCTTAATAAGAAGCTCGTTCTGTTAGGCAACGTAGAATGAATGATGAACCAAAGATGCACTGATTGGGCATGAAGCATGAATTAGAGATGATTAACCCACTGGAGTTCCAGGGCACAGCTCATCATCGTCACACTCGCAGGCTGGCCGCCTCACAGCCCAGTGGGGTGGAAGCGGGGAGTAGGTAGGGGGGAGTGAGTCTGAGGTGGGGTTTCCTGACGCTCGCTGGCACTGGCAATGCTGGCACTGGCACGGCATGTCAACTGGCAGTGACCAGCAAAGGTGCCCCTTCCCAGGCTGATCCAATATCATCTCTAGGAGCTTCCGTCACCCAAAAGATGACCATGCGCCCATGCCCATGCCTGGTCCAGCCTACCAGCCCAGCCCAGCCAAGTCTCATCCCCAACAACACTCCCCCCGTTCCCGTCAATCCTACCAGCTCCTCGCTGTCCAGTTCGTCCCGCAAAACCAAAGCCACTTCTTTTTTTCATCTCTCTACTTTACTCTACTCTACTCTTGGCCTTCCATTCTGTTCACCGTTCACCAACTATTTTTCCTTCAACTGAAAGCTTCTTCTCAGCTGAATTTCGTTATTTCCCCTTTCCTTAACAACCCTTGAAATCTAAACCGCACGACTTCAGGTACGTAGTATGCACCGCTTCGTCCTTTCTGTTTTCATATCACATTGGGGCGTTTCTTTCCATCAAGAGAATCCTGTTCATCACGATCATCTTGTCCTTTGTGTTGTTCGATTGTTTTGTTGTGTCCTTTCCCCTCTGTCGTCATTACCCCCCCTCAAAAACGAAACGGACACGCACCCGTTATTCCCCCTTGAACCGTCTTCGACCGCCTTAAACACCACGAATAAGACAAAGACGCCCTGCTTCTATTATCGACGATACCGGATACCAAAATCGAAGAGCATCTCAACCATCACTGCTGCGTTGCTCGTCGCTGTTGCTGTCATCCGTATTCAGGAGGCCGTCGTCTGAGAAACCCCTCCGCCACTGACAGCCCAAGAGCGGGGAGCCTCACCGAATCGTCGCCGCCGCCCGCTCTAGCCACGCACTAGGCGCGCAACTGCTCTCCCTGTTTATCGCTTAAGACGATCCATCGACTTATCGCCCCTCGCCCACTTCGCAGCTTCACTCATCATTCCACCATTGTCTTTGAGCAACGTCCATACGAATTTGCGATTCCTCGATTCTTTTCACACGTCCATTTGCGCCCACCTCTGCACATACCGCCTTCATATTTTATTTCGTCTGACAAGCTTGATCACCCCTTTTACTAACCCACCTTTGAACTACAGTCGCCAAACACCGCCAAAATGGGTCACGAAGATGCTGTCTACCTTGCCAAGCTCGCTGAGCAGGCCGAGCGATATGAGGGTATGTTTTCGGAATCGATCTCATCTATTTTTCACGCGCTAACAAAGGGCGCGCGCCTATCGCAGAGATGGTTGAGAACATGAAGATTGTCGCCGGTGAGGACCGAGATCTCACCGTCGAGGAGCGAAACCTTCTCTCTGTTGCCTACAAGAACGTCATCGGCGCCCGCCGTGCCTCCTGGCGCATAGTCACCTCCATCGAGCAGAAGGAGGAGTCAAAGGGCAACTCTAGCCAGGTTACCCTCATCAAGGAGTACCGACAGAAGATTGAGGCCGAGCTTGCCAAGATCTGCGAAGATATCCTCGAGGTCCTTGACCAGCACCTGATCCCCTCTGCCAAGTCTGGCGAGTCCAAGGTTTTCTACCACAAGATGTAGGTGCAAACCGGCTGGTATCCATTCGTAAACCGTTATTAACCAGTTCTGCAGGAAGGGTGACTACCACCGTTACCTCGCCGAGTTCGCCATTGGCGACCGTCGCAAGGACTCTGCCGACAAGTCCCTCGAGGCCTACAAGGCTGCTACTGAGGTTGCTCAGACCGAGCTTCCTCCCACCCACCCCATCCGCCTTGGTCTCGCCCTCAACTTCTCCGTTTTCTACTACGAGATCCTCAACGCTCCTGACCAGGCTTGCCACCTGGCTAAGCAGGCCTTCGATGATGCCATCGCTGGTACGTCTTGAGAACTACTTATCGTTGATTCACAGCTTGCTAACCTAAAAATCACAGAGCTTGACACTCTGAGCGAGGAGAGCTACAAGGACTCTACACTGATCATGCAACTGCTCCGAGACAACCTCGTAAGTTTTACAACAACCTTGTGTCCTAAAGTTACGATGGCGACTAACACTGTAACAGACTCTCTGGACCTCTTCCGAGGCCGAGACCTCCGCTGCTGGTCAGGCTGAGGCTCCCAAGGAGGATGCCCCTGCTGCTGCCACCGCTGAGGACGCCCCTGCTGCCCCTGCCGCGGCTGAGGAGCCCAAGGCTGAGTAAGGGATTGTCGAGTGTGTTTTATCTATGCAGTTGTCGGGCGGACTGGTGTCTACGGAGTGGACGGAAGAACTCGTTTTTGATCAAGAGCTTCGGCATCGTTTCGGTATACAGACAAGCGCCAAGGAGGGGCTGACTTTACACCAACGGGCTAGCAAGGAGTCTGGAAGAGAGTAATTTTACGCTCTGCTTCCAGACTGTTAATGCGTTGGCCGTCTGGACAATAAAAATACCAAAATTACTTTCAATACACGACGATACATGATTAGTGATGACTTGAAGTTTGCGTGTGCTTTGTAAATTTCGACATGGGTCGAACGGTCAGTTAGGGGTATGAGGCACCCCTTTGTAGTTGTCCATCATGCTAAAACTGAGTTGACTTGGCCGTTATACCAACCAGTTGACACCGTGGACCGGTTCCAGTTAAGCTCTCAACCCTCTTGTATTCTTGGGAGAGTTTGGTGGGTTAAATTTTGTCTTTAGAAGTAGTACTTGAAGGTTGTACATCGTCTTCATTTTCATCCAGTACGGCAAAGTGAACCCGCAGCCACAAGCTGCAATCAAGGCAGCCAACCACGAGCTCCCCCTCTTCACTCACTTCCTCCAAGTCAGCCTCACGAAACTCGTAGCTGTGCTCGTTTCCGCAGCGACAAGGACGGTACCAGCACTCCTGGTCCTCATCGAAAGCCAAGTCATCCAGATCGACATTTTCTACGCCTGTCTGAAAGGAGCCATCCCGGCCCGCCGCCCCAGTCGGGCGAGACACTCGTAGTGCGGCGTCGTAGGCGACGCGGGCAGAAGGACTGGAAAGAACATTAAGTGCTGTGGTGATTTGATCAACAGTAAAGAAAACTGATGATGGATCTGAGTTTGCGACTTTGTCTGGGTGGTTGCGGAGGAGGGCCCGATGATAGGCGCGCTTTATGAGGGGCGTAGAGTCATGTTGGGTGTCGAGTAGAGCAGATGTGATGTTGAGAACCTGGTAGTGCGTGGCTGTGTCTGCCGACGAGGATATAGACTGAGAAGATGTCATGATATGTTTCCGTTTTCTGGGAAAGGCACTTGACTTGTCAGAGCCCGATTATCTGAGAAGTTGAAGGCTTCTTTTCTTTGCATCACGTGATAAGATTGGGCCTTCAAGATATTGAATTTGTGTTAGTATCATGAGCATTGGAAAATCTGAATTGAGGACTGTAGAGACTGGGTTCAATCTTGCTGAAAGTTAGGTTTACAGTACCTCTCGTAAGGCAGGGTTACTTGATGGACAGATGGTTTGATATCACAATGGGAAGCTGAGTCTCGATTGATGCGTAGCAAGTCTTTGACAAGATCGTTGTAGATTTTCTTGTACATAAAAATACACGGGTAAATGTACAGGGCGCAAGAAAGCAGTCATTCCATCTGTAGTCTTCTTGTTTATTTGGGGAACTTGGTCCATCCGTATTTGCCCACCTATCGAGTGATGTTAGCAATGCAAGCTCAAAACAAGGGACGTATAGCTCGAGTTGGCCGTGACTTACCCTCTTCCAGCGCTTGATGAGACTGGGCATATCCAGCATTGCCTTTCTCCTCTTCTCCATCCTGTGATGCCGTTAGTCATTGCCGTCCCATTTCCCAGCCCGGAACATAGCCAGTATGTAACCAAGGCCATGGCAAAACCGCCGACGTACTTTGCAATCATGTGTCGTTCGTGAATGTGACCCTTGACCTTCTGTCCCACACCAGTACCCTTGACTCTCAAACCATGCTCAACCCGATGAGCCAACTGGTACTCGGTAGCCTTGCGTGTGTCGGGCAGCAGATCCTCAACACCGTTGTCACGAGCCATCTTGACCAGCTCAGCCTGGCGTCTATTTGAGTATACGGGGTCCTGCCATTTTCCTGTCACGGGGTGCTTGTAGAAGCGGAAAGGGTTCGGTCTGTCCTCCTGGTATCGAGTCTTGGGGGCGTTTTCGGGGAGGATGGCGGCTGGGGGGTATCGGGCGAAGAACCGCTGCAGAGGAGCGGGCAACGACTTGGCGAGACCGATTAATTGCGGTGCTGAGGCCATGATGGGTTTTGCTGTGGTGAAAGCCTGTCAATTCGAGCACCCCGGAAACTGGAGGTTAGATCACGAAGCTCTTCAATCCTCAAGGCTGTAGTGTGGTGTCGGATGGTATTGATTTTTTTATGGGTCACGGTAATCATGTGCTTTGATTGGTCGGATACATAAATCTATACCTCAGCCTTGTTGAACATCATTGATTACCAGTCATCACTCTAATACTAAATGTCTGGGTTTATTGCCTGGTTTTTCGATAAATTTTATGCAATTAGAGGCCATGATTGCTTAAAAGTACCACATAATTGCCTTGAATATAACTGGCAGCTCATGTCGTAGACGTGAATACTAACGTGCACATATCCATACATGTACAGATAATGCATGCATGCATATATAACATACTGTCCCTCAAAATATAGATGCACTTGGTCACTATATGCAGAATAAACGAGTCTACTCGATCAGATAGAATCAATACTAGACACAGTCCTTTGTTTTTGAATCCCAATTTTCCATCTCCAAGTTGTCAAGTTTCATGAAGCCTGACCAATGAAGAGCAAGTCGATGCACAGCCACACGTCACAACAGCCACATAGACCTAGGTAGGTAGCCTTTCTATCAATCGTCATCTTCAAGCAGGCACTCATAACCAAAACCATAATAAATTGTTACCTGGAACTTTACCGCTCTAAATCAGTAATAAGGATAAGGCTTGGTTCGTAATTCTCAAATTTCCTCTTTACACTCAACTCGCATCAAAATGCCCCTCGACATCGAAGAGCTATTGCGCAAAAAGAAAGCAGCTGATACCGCTGCCGCGAAACCTCGATTTATCCCCAAGGCCGAACGAGAACGACTAGCAGCCGAGAAAGCAAAGAAAGAAGAGGACGACAAGAAGCGCAAAGCTTCTGAAGAGGAGCAGAAGCGAAAAGAAGAGGAACAAAAATGGAGATCAAATGGATCATCAAGACCTAACGAATCCAACGGATCGGGGCGCGTGCCTACAGGTCCCAGATCCATGAACGACGGCCGAGATGATCGAGAACGCGATCGCGATCGCGACCAAGGAAGAGGGCGAGTACGAGGAAAAGATAGGAAAGGAGACAAACAAGGAGTGGGAGCTGACAAGCAGTCGGCGGAAGACATTGAAGCTACTCTTCTACGGTCTCGATACCTTGGCCCACAAGTGAATCAGCAATCCAACTTCTCTGCAAAGAAGAAGCGCATGCGAACAACGGAAAAGAAGTTCAATTTCGAATGGGATGCAGATGAAGATACCTCTCGCGACAACGATCCCCTATACGATCGGCAGACTGCAGTCAGCCATAACGGATCATTTGCTGGTATCGGCGGCGAATTCGACGATGGGGCTGAGGAACGAGCGCGCAAACGAGCGAAAATGATTGCGCAAAGAGACCCCGAAAACGGAAAGGAGAGAGCAGAGGGTATCATGGAGGACTTTTTCCGAGCACGCGACAAGGCGAGGCAACGAGCGGATCGAAGAGGACTGGGTAAGCACTGGTCTGAAAAGTCCCTGGATGACATGCGAGAACGAGATTGGCGTATTTTCAAAGAGGACTTTGGCATTGCTACCAAGGGCGGTATGATCCCTAACCCTATGCGCAGCTGGCAGGAGTCGAATCTGCCACAACGCTTACTCAACATTGTTGATGATGTTGGATACAAGGACCCTTCGCCTATTCAACGAGCTGCTATTCCTATCGCCCTGCAAGCTCGAGATCTTATCGGTGTAGCCGTCACTGGTTCCGGAAAGACGGCTGCGTTCCTTCTACCACTACTTGTTTACATCTCCGATCTACCGCCCCTGGATGAGATCAACAAGCACGATGGTCCTTATGCTCTCATCATGGCCCCCACTCGAGAACTGGTCCAGCAGATTGAAACCGAAGCCAGGAAATTCGCAGGACCTCTTGGTTTCCGTGTTGTGAGCATTGTTGGTGGTCATCAAATTGAAGAGCAAGCATACAACCTACGTGATGGTGCCGAAATTGTCGTCGCTACACCAGGTCGTCTGCTTGATTGTATTGAGCGCCGACTTCTCGTTCTCTCACAATGTTGCTACGTGATTATGGATGAAGCCGATCGTATGATTGATCTCGGTTTCGAAGAATCCGTCAACAAGATTCTCGATGCCCTACCAGTCACCAACGAGAAGCCAGACACAGATGAAGCTGAAAATGCTCAAATAATGCAGCGCTACTTGGGCGGTAGGGATCGTTACAGACAGACCATGATGTACACGGCCACCATGCCGCCTCTCGTAGAGAGAATTGCAAAGAAGTATCTCCGTCGCCCAGCCATTGTCACCATTGGTAATGCAGGCGAGGCCGTCGACACAGTTGAGCAGCGCGTTGAGTTTGTTTCAGGTGAAGACCGCCGCAAGAAGAGACTTCAGGAGATCCTGTCTTCAGGTAACTTTGGGCCGCCTATCATTGTCTTCGTCAACATCAAGCGCAACTGTGACGCTGTTGCTCGAGATATCAAACAAATGGGCTGGTCTGCCGTCACACTGCACGGTTCAAAGACCCAAGAACAGCGAGAGGCTGCCCTCGGCTCTGTCCGCGCTGGTCACACACAGGTTCTCGTCGCAACCGATCTTGCCGGTCGTGGTATCGATGTGCCCGACGTTTCCCTGGTCGTCAACTTCAACATGGCCACAAACATTGAGAGTTACACCCATCGTATCGGTCGTACAGGTCGTGCTGGAAAGAGTGGTGTGGCTATCACATTCCTGGGCCCTGAGGATCATGAAACTATGTACGATCTCAAACAGATCTTGAGCAAGAGCTCCATCTCAAAGGTCCCCGAGGAGTTGAGGAGACACGAGGCTGCTCAGTCGAAGCCCGTACGTGGCGCCAAGAAAGACAAGGATGAAGGATCTGGGAAGGGAAACTGGCAACACTAAAAGGCGTTTGTGATATTGGTCCAACTTGACAAGATAAAAAAGCCAGACTAAGGTCATTATAATAGCAACTTTTACAACACCACGTCAAGTTGGGATTGAGCAAGAGTGAATTCACGTCAAGAATAGGATACTGTAGAGTGAACTTAATCATAAAATTGTCATTTCCGCATCTTTTACTTTTCTACATTCCAGATAGGCATACTGGTCCAGTACACATCCTCTAAGGTTTTGCTTTATCCAGCTTTTACTCCAGCTTCAGCTGCTCGAACTGCTTGATTGTCTCCTCGAAGCTGTTCATCTCCTGCTTGGCATCGGACAGCCTCTTCTCATCTGTCTCTCGGATGGCATCGGAAACCTTCTCGAGGTAACCAGGGTCATTGAGGATCTTCTCCTGCTTCTGGATGCTGCTCTTGGCCTTGTCGAGCTTCTTCTGAGCCTTGATAATCTCGGCATCGATATCAACGCGGCCCTTGACGTGAAGGAAGACGGAAGCCTCGGTAGAGACGGGGTAGGCAACACATCCAGCGGGACGGCTGGCATCGGAGCCAAGGATCTCGACGCCCTTGATACCCTTGCCACTCAGACTCTTGATAGAAGAGGCTTGCTCCTTGACAGTGGCGAGAGAGGTGTCGTTGTAGGCCTGGATAATGACTGCAGACGAATTAGTATTGGGGTTCTCTCTTCTTTGGGGGCTGTTGTGCTTACCTTCAGCCTCATCCTTGAGGGCATACTCAGCCATCAATGATCGAGCTGCCTTGGAGCAGCCGAGGACAAGCTCGTAAGCACGCTCAGACTCGGGGTCATCAAGCTTCTCATTGTATGTGGGGTACTTGGCAACGACGATGGACTTTGTCTGGTCTTCAGGTCGTCGGGGCATTCGCTGCCACATCTCCTCAGTAATGAAAGGCATGAAGGGATGGATCATGGTAAGAGCGGTCTCGAGAGCAGTATAGAGAGTCTGGATGGCAGACTCACGCTCCTTCTCGGTACCGTCACGGATAATAGCCTTAGAGTTCTCGATGTAGACATCGCACAGCTCGTTGTACCAGTATCTGTAAACGATCAATGTCGACTTGGAGAACTCACGGTCCTCAAGAGCACGGTTGATCTCCTTGGCAGCGCTGTTCATCTTGTGAAGAATCCATCGCTCAGCAAGGGTCTCGCCACGGGCGATACCTGACTTGGAGGGAGTGAAGTCCTGAGGAAGACTTCCCAAGACGTATTTGGTAGCCTGGAAAATCTTGTTACAGAACTTACGGTATCCGTGGATAATCTTGACATCTAGGTTGATATCACCGCCACCAGTGGTAGCGTTGATCATGGTGAAACGCATAGCGTCGGCACCACACTGGGGAACGCCATCAGGGAAGGCAGTCTTTTGGTACTTGGTGGCCTTAGCAACCTCTTTGGGGTCCAGGTTACCCTGAGTAAGCTTGTCGTGAAGAGTTTGGAGCTCGACACCGGCAATAATGTCGAGGGGATCAATGACGTTGCCCAGACTCTTACTCATCTTGCGACCCTCAGAGTCACGGACAAGACTGTGGCAGTAGACCTCCTTGAAAGGAATCTTGCCAGTCAACTTGATACCGAAGAAGATCATTCTGGCAATCCAGAAGAAGAGAATATCCCAACCTGTCTCAAGGACCTCTGTAGAGTAGAGCTTCTCAAGGTCATGTGTCTGGTTAGGCCAGCCCAGGGTGCTAAAGGGCCAGAGACCAGAAGAAAACCATGTGTCGAGAACGTCTTCATCTTGCTCAAGAGTGTAAGTTTTGCCAGGCAGGGCGGCCTTGGCTTTTTCCTCAGCCTCTTGTCGTGTTCGGCCGGCGAACCAAAGCTTCTCCTCAGGGATATCTTCAGCACCACCCTCAATCTTGGCAAAGTAGACAGGGGATCGGTGACCCCACCAGAGCTGCCGACTGATACACCAGTCTTGGATGTTCTCGAGCCATCGGTAGTAGCTCTTCTCAGCGCTCTCGGGTCGGATCTTGATGCTGCCGTTTCGGACAGCAGCAAGGGCAGGCTCAGCGAGCTCCTTCATGCGGACCCACCATTGGGGCTTCATTATGGGCTCAATGATGTCCTTGGACTTATCGCACAGAGGAACCTTCATGGCGTTGTCCTTCTTGTCGACGTAGAGACCCTTGGCCTTGAGGTCATCCTGGATGGTGTAACGGACGTCGAATCGTTTCTGACCCTTGTAGGCACCGGCGTTCTCGTTCATCAAGCCATCATCGGTCAAGATGTTGATGAATTCAAGACCGTGCTTCTGTCCGAGAGTGAAATCGTTGGGGTCGTGGGCGGGAGTGAGCTTGACAGCACCGGTACCGAACTCTCTGTCGACGTACTCGTCGGCGACGATAGGAAGCTTACGGCCCTCGATGAAAGGGTGGACGGCAGTCTTGCCGATGAGGTGCTTATATCGATCGTCCTTGGGGTGAACAGCGATACCGGTGTCGCCCAGCATAGTCTCAATACGGGTGGTAGCGACCTCAATGAGCTCATCAGATCCCTCAACGGGGTACTTGAAGTGGACGATAACACCGAATTCGACCTTCTTGTCGTATCCAGGGACATCAAGCAGGGTGCGGCCGGTCAGTTCCTTGTTAACGACCTCAAGGTTAGAAAGCGTAGTGTTGAGCTTGGTGCACCAGTTGACAAGTCGGTTGGCTCGGTAAATGGTGCCCTCCTCGTAGAGCCTGACCCAAGTCTCAGTGACGGCAGCGGACAGGTTCTTGTCCATAGTGAAAGCTGGTCAAAGTCAGTGGCGCTATCTCTCACATATTTCATGGCTGATTTTGCATACCCTCTCGGCTCCAGTCATAAGATCCTCCCATTTTGCACAGAGTATTATTGATGCGCTTGTGGTAGTCCTCCTTCCACTCCCAAACAGTGTTGACAAACTTTTCACGGCCAAGGTCACGTCGGGTTAGGCCATGTCTTCTCCAAAGCATGTTCTCGACGACGCTCTGAGTAGAAATACCGGCATGATCACAGCCAGGAACCCATAGGGTGGTCTTGCCCTGCATTCGGCTCCATCGGATCATAAGATCCTGGAGAGACTCGCCAAGAGCGTGTCCCATGTGAAGGGCACCGGTGACGTTGGGAGGAGGATGAACAATGACGAACTTTCCTTCGTCCTTGATATTTCCATCAGGCTTGAATTCGGGTTTGAAGAAACCCTCCTTCTCCCACCAATCGTACCATGCGGACTCGACGGCAATAGGGTCGTATGCCTTGAAATGGGGGTCATCGAACGATCGGATTCGCTTCTTCTCACCCTTGGGGGTGTCCTCGACGTATTCGGGAATGGGCTCCTCCTCAGCCTTCTTCTCCTTGGGCTTCTTCTCCTTAGGAGCCTTGGGGGCGGCGACCGCAGCCTTTTGCTTCTTTGCTTCGAACTTGGCCTGCTTCTCGGCCTTCTTTCGCTCCTTCTCCACTGCGGTTTCAAGTTAGGGACATGTCGAGTAGGTATCCATTTGGAATGTTGCACATACACTCCTTCTCCGTCTTCACCTTGGGAGGGCCGTCGGTAGCAGCAGCAGCGCCGGCATCTTGACCGGAAGCATGGGTTTCGGTAGTAGATTGGGCGATCTCCTTCTTCTCCTGGGCGGGGACGGCTGGAGGGGTACTGGTAGCGTCCTGAATGCCCTCACTGGCGCCGACTATGGAGTACAATGGTTAGCTCTTTAAGTATGCAATTGAAATTGGTCATGCGACCGAGGGGTAATGAGAGTACATACTGGGGTTTCCTCTGCCGCTGTTGGTCGCCATGATTGCTCGCGTGGTTGTAAAGGGTCGTCCTGGGGAAAAAGATCGCACCCGGAGTGCTCGAACCGCGAGTCTAAACGTTGTGCCGGAGATGACTGAATGAAGCCCGTTTCTTGGGGGCTTCAAGCAATGACCTGCACGTTGAATTAATAAGTAGAGGTAGAGGGTGACTCAAGATCAAGTTGAGTCACGCTTCTATGGCGGGGGATAACTTTTAGTTGATGGAGGGGCAGGATGTGGCGTAGCCTGACAAAATAAGGCACAAATGTAACCTATCAAAAATATCTATATTTCTTGCTATACGTCCACAGAATTGCTTCAGCACTTTTAAGCTTCTTCAATGTTCTCTGATTCACTGCTGACATTTGGTGTCTCAAAAATTCTCTTCCCGGTGAGACAGTCACTATATTCCTCGAATTATATCGAGACATTCCCGGTCTGACAGAACGATACCGGACCTCCATGTCTTGAGACCCTTGAAATTATTGTGGCGCTCAGCCACATTTGGACATGTCTTGGAGTTGAGTGATGACATCCCAGACTTTGCAATCACGTTCCAGGCGTCGCTTTTAATAAATTGCGTTTTTCTACCATTCGGACGAAATACTCTAGATACGCGTACTTAGTGGCTTAATTTTCAATCCCAACTTGCTAGCCACTATCCCAATGGCCCACCGGCTGGCATTGAGGGCTCCTAGGAGCTGTATACTCAATAGCTTTTCTCATATAGCTCGAAGGAACTACTCGACAAGTAAAGAATCAGACTACTTTACTGTCGATCTAAGTCCCAATACAAAGGTCAGCACCCTGAAAAATTGTTACTGAAAATCATTAACATTTCAAAGGATCTCTCGGAATTACTACAAACTGTCAAATCTCAAATCAAAATCATCAACCCTAGTCGTCATGATGCTGCAGTCATCCTAGCTACTCCACAGTATGCGCAATGGCTCGAGAAGGATGGCTTCATGGCAGAGTTTGTTGATCTACTTTCAGGATCTGAAAAACCAGAACAGTTTCATGTCTTGGGTGCTGTTGTCGATCATGTCGCTCCTCCAGTACCGAGCAACAAGCCCATCCAGGGGTTGTCTATCCTTCGTGGAAAACTCGACTCGATTCTTCCCGGCCTCTGGACTCCAGAGCTCCCAAAGGTCCGAGAGGATGCTGATAAAGTGGCAGCTCTAACGATGGATCTTGGCAACCCTCACATCACCATTCCTCTCACCAACACAACGTTTCTGAATCACAAAACTTCAACACTCATCACTAGGCGTTATGATCTATCACAAAGCTCAACTAAACTAGTTGAGAAGAATGAAAAGTACTCACAGCAAATATCACTTCCTCTCAAAAAGCAGCTTCCTTCGATCAACGACCTTGGCATCTGGGCACCTCTCGTACCCCTGACCCATCCTCGCGTGGTGACTGAGAGCTTTGGAAACATCGTGCGACGGGTTAGCGTTGAGAATGAATCCGTCCCTGCTTCAAATGAACTTGAGCCAGCTGTCGACGAGTTGCATGTGCGAAAGTCGGGCCTGGTTCAGTCACCTATGGGAATCTGGGCAATCATCACCCCTCCAACCTTTTCTCAGTCAGGCGATAACTCAAGTTCTGTTGATCCCGATCCTGAAGCAACGTTCAGAGATGGTGAAAACATCGCGGACCTCGTCGCTTCCACATCTGGTCACCTGGTCACCCTATACAAGCAGGGTGGCCGCCTATATCAAATTTGTACGAGACCTTCGTGGCACGCCTTCCTTTTGATCTACATACTAACAGTGTACAGTGAGCGGCGGTGGTGGCTGGGGCGCAAAGAAGGGTTTACTTTCACTCGACCCTCAGCGCACTCACTTTTCCCTGTCGGAAGAAGAAGAGATGCAAAGGTTTATTCAAGCTATGGATGGAGGTAACTTTGTTCCTGTGGGCTCCAAAATTCAATTCTTTGCGTCTACGGAGACCTTGGCCACTGAGTCACCTCGGGCCAAAGAGATGGGCGTGGTCTTCGGAACAGCCAGCAAGGTAGAGTCCGAGACTGCTTCAGAGTCATCTCAGTCCGAGGCTCGGCTACTGGAAGATCACTTCGGCGCTCTTTCGAATGATGGTGTCTTCGTCACTTCCTCTGACGCTGCTGCAGTGACGACTCCTGGCTTCAACAATGATTGGAAGCTCAATGTTCCTAACTCTCGAATTTACATCAGCATCTAGACATGAGGTGTAAGCCAGCTTGGAGTTGATGGTTTTATGTAAATTGTACTATAGAGATGTATATCTACCCCCTTTCTAATGTCTAAAAGATATAGATATGTGTTCTGAGAGCAACCTATTGTTGCTACTGCTGTGATTTCTTCTTCTTCTTCTTCTGCAGACCCTCAGCTGCTGCTGCTGCCACATCATCCACGGTGGTTCCGCGCTTTCTCTTACCAACCTTTTCCTGCCCAAGTACCTCATCTTCCGCAATATCTCTATAGACACTCGCAGCACCTTCGAACATGCCCTTGTCCCAACCTGCTTCTTCGTTAAAGGTGAGAGCGATTTCCTCCATCTCTCGAACCCAGCGATATGCTTTGGGTGGCATACCAGGCACGCCATTTTCAGCAGTGGCAAGGGCAGACGGGTAGAGCGTGCCAAGCGCCTCCTTGAGGGCGTCCAAGACTCCAAGATTATGTGCCGTTGTGAAAGACTGAGTCGCAATAGCAGTGAATCCTTTGGTCAAGGAAGCGAAACACATCTTGAGTCCGCTTGCTGCGCCGATATCGGGGGAGATATACTTCATGTTAAGCACGGAAATAAGTCTCTCGCCATGAGGCAGTGAAGTCAACGAATCCGGTCCCGAGATTGGGATGCTAGGACGGTACCAGTTGGAAAATTCGGTGCTACTAGATGACTTTGCTTCGGCATCGGATGATGCTGTCAGTTTTGGGGGCCCTCCTAGTATGCTTCCATCGACAAATCGTATGGGCACATTTTCCTGTTTGACAGACGCTGCGATGGATTTGATTGTTGAAGGCGCAACTGCATTAAGGTCGACCAGGTAAAGCTCTTTCTCGCTTCCCGAATCCTTTACTGCTTTTACAATACGAGCGGCTGTAGCTTCAGCGTCCTTGGGTGGAACGATTGAGAGTATAACGGAGCTTTGCTGTACCAGCTCAGTATCAGACTCGAGGAGTTCAACTTGGGCATCTCGAGCCCGTTCGATCGTATCTTGGCTAAGGGAATTATCAATTTATTGTCTTGGTGAGCGGGGTGAAATAAGACGGTTCATTACCTTCGACCAGAGATGTTAGTCGCAATGAGGAAACCATGGGCGATCAGCAGCTTTGCAACGCCAACACCCATGTCGCCAATGGACAATAGTCCAATCTTTGGCTTAGAATCAACTGTGTTTGACATGATTATAGATGCGAATGTAAGTATTGGCAGGCTATAAGTATGTTTGAGATATTTACTTGATGGAGATGCATGGATGGATGGTGGGGGAACAGGGTAGGATAAGCCGCCCGTGTAAGTGACTAGTTGATTGTACTTATCTTATCGGATACCATGATCCGACAACAATAACATCAAAATGCGTATTAAAGGACATGATAATAATGAACTCGAAAGAACATCTTGAACAGTTTCTATAAATGTTGCTAATGTATAAATTGTCCCGAAAAGCTTCAACTGTCTGTCACTAGCACCAACTTCTTCCCATATCCTTTGCAACTGTTCAGAATCTCTGACCCGTGATCTCCAGTTTCCGCTGCATAGAGACTTTTAGTGAAAGAGTATCGGATACTAGCTAGGGTCCCATTCTGGAGACCTAATATAGACTCGGGGGGGGGTTCGTCCGGCATGGGCATGGGAATGACAAACGAGGTGTTGTTTGTCAACCGTCGACGCTGTAAGGGAATATGTTGATCGCAGATATGAGACGCTTGCATGAGACTGTCAGTAAACAAGAAAATTTAGTCAAATTATGGTATCATACTTGTTGTTCGATTTGCCCCCGGTTTTCTTATTCTTCTTTTGCCTTGAATATGCCTGAAGATGAAACCAACAGTAGAAAGAAGACTGGCAACAACAACGCCAACTATGGCAATGATAGCTTCCTGAGATAAGGTCATTGGTGATAGGTAACTAATGGGTATAAAGACTTTATGGATGTAATGATGCAACTAGAAGATAGAAGAATAGAAGTGAAGGAGAAATGTCTGAATAGAACGTCATTTTGAGGGTGGGCGTTTGTTATAGCCGTCGACTTTGCGAATTCTGTTCAACACACGAAGAGGCCAGGAAGAATTATGGTCAGACACCTGAAGAGATGTGCCAAAGAGAATTCTGGACACAGCAGTTTGGCGACATACTGACAAGAAACCCATTCCCTCAGGGTACCGTCACAAGTGGCTTATGCAGAAAAGGAACATCCAAGTAGCAATGTAGACTTTTGAACATAACTCATTACACACACGTAGTATCTAAACGACTAACATCCAGCTAATCTATAATACAGACTGCCTGTTTGAACTTATTTTATTTAAGATGAGTCCGAATAGATCTCCTCAAGGACTTGACCATGGAAGTCAGTCAATATGTTTCTTCCACAAGGTATCCTCCAGGTTGTTCATACCTGTTTTTGTACAGAGTACTGGCTATGCAGATGAATGTTTCTGATCGACATACGACCTTGCCGTTCTAGTCAAGATCGAGGCGCAAGAAAATCAGGGGAAGGACTCGATGAGAAATCGTGCATGAATGCGGCTTCTGGCTTTGCAATTGTTGATTTCACCGCCAGCAGCTGACCCAATCTGTTTCGTCATCCGTGTTTGTGGCTTGCTTCAAAGCCTCCATTACAGGGGTACTGAAAGAGAATTCTGGTCATATCCAATAATTCCACAGCCTTGGACTGGGTTGCCAGTTGCTTCTGCATATTGACAGCCAATAAATAACCGCTGCCCCGAATCTTGACATCTGAGACAATGCGAATTCTGGACAAGAACATAATACTACTGATGACTTGACTCGAGAGAGCCTGACATTCTGTGTCACCCAAGGGGACATAAAATAAGGGCTTCCTCCTCAGTTTTTCCCTGTGATTAACATCAAAACCCAGACATTCCTTGATTACCATCTCTTTTTACCAGACCACGATATGTCCAGAGCTCCCAGGATCCCAGATGACCAATGGGAAGCTCATAAGGACATAATCAAATCCTTGTATCTCGAACAGAACAAAACTATCAAAGAGATCGAAAGGCTCATAAGTGAAAACCATCAGTTCCACGCTACGTATGTTCACCGTACGATCTAATGAACAGAGACTAACGCCATGTACAGAGAGAAACAATATATTCGCAAGGTCACAGTCAACTGGAAGCTCCGTAAGAACATCAAAAAGGAAGAATGGGAGCAAGCGAGTGCATTGTCCCTGAAGCGCAAAGCTGAAGGAAAACTCACTGAACTCACGATACTTGGTAAGATCATACCAGATAAAAAGAGGAAAAAGGAAATAAGGAGATACGCCCCAAATAACCTACGTAAGTCAAACGCATTAATCATATATGCCAGAGACCCACGGCTGATATTCATGAAGCCGGAAGTCGTTCGTCCACACTCCTCGAAACGGTTTCTGCTCGTACACCCCCGACAGCCAATAGAAACATTACATACTTCGCCATACCGTGGCTCAATCTTCAAGCTCGATTTACTAGTCCTTGTAAGTCCTTTTATGTCTGTGTAGCGCTTCGTTCCTGACTGCGATTAGTGCTTCGAGATGGAGTATACGCAACATTGAATGGAACCGTTGAACCCATTCGACGTTCCATTGTATCTTCTTCGCAGTTCTATCAGAGCCAAGTCACTATAAAAAGCCTTGCAACATCGCTCTTGAGTTCAATTGGGGATAGTGGCGCATCGGACATTGACTCTGATGCAACACTTCCTGATGTGTTGACTTTACTTGAGCAACAAATACCATTCAGCCACAGTCACCACACAGAACTACAAAACCAACATATTCCAATTTCCGGGCCCTGGTCTCGACTCTTTCTTTCCCTGGAATTTCTCTCGAGTAACAATCACTTGCGTGTAAACGTACTGGCCGACTTTTTGAAGCTGGCCATTTCTTGTGGGTTCTTGCATGACATACAACAAGCGCTCTCTGTCCAAGGGCCGACAATGAAGCTGTTCTTAGTAGCTCTACTGTCCGCTGCTCTCGATGTTCCTGGAGAAGAGGGCTTCCAGCTCGTCAGCTATCTGCTACGAAAAGGCGCCAATCCGAATAGCGTTTATTCTTTTCAGACACCTTTGCGGAAGGCACTCCGGTTTCAGAGGACAGTCCTACATGAGGACAGTCCTACATGAGGACAGTGCCACTGTCCAACTGCTCCTTGAACACGGCGCGCATCCATTGGCATCCTTTCCGTCACTGCGGCTTTGTAGTCCGTGGCAAATAGAGTCCTACGATAACGAGTCACTCGCCAAGGCTTTGATTGAAATATCACAAAACTCCAATTACGATGAGAGCATTGTCCTCCCACCGCCAATATTCCTAGCTGTTGAAGCTGGAGATAATTCCCGAGTACAGAGTCTGCTTCAAGCTGGAACCGATCCAAACCTTTTCGACCCAGAGCGCATGTCTTTATTACACGTGGCAGTTGAATATGGGAACTCTGCAATGGTCAATTTGTTGATCGAATTTGGAGCAGATCCAGATTTGTTTTGCCTAGCTGAGACCATGGAAGTGATCATATTGGCCAATCCAGAGACATTTGACTTGGGAAGTTGTGATTTCTTTCTAATAGTAACTCCACTTCAGCTAGCTGTTAGGAGTGAGAATCTCGATATTGCTCGACAACTGTTGCAGGCAGGCGCAAATCCTGATGGCACAGTTAGTCTGGGCTTTCTGAGCGACAGTCAAATGAGACACCATAAGTACGACTTTGCTTTAACTGCTCTTCAGATCGCGTGTGAGGGAGAAGAGTACGGGATGGTGAAGGTGTTGCTCGAAGCAGGGGCAGGCGTTGATACTCGAAATATCATGCAGTCGACTGCGTTGCAGTGTGTATGCGGCTCAGCAAAGAACGACGAAAACAAAATGAAAACAGTCAAGCTACTCCTGGAATGGGGAGCTGACGTAGATGCCTCCCCGGGTCAGGAGAATGGAAAGAGTTCCATTGAAGCTGCTGCTGGAACCGGAGACATCGACATGGTCAAGCTGTTACTGCGAAAAGGCGCAACTTGCAACAACCCAACTCTTATCTTGCAAGCAGCTTTTAGGTCTGGCTCTATGGAATTGGTCAATTTCTTGCGTGACCACTTCTCAAAGGCAGGCCTATTTGCAGTTGGTAAGGCCGATAGTTGGAGCCAATACCTCGAAACAGCCACGAAATCTCGAAATACCCAACTCGTCAACATGATTCTCAGTTTGTGTGTCGATAAAAGCACAGGTCTCTTTGAGAAACACGTTATTGATGCCATGGAGGTTGCTGCTGACCGCGGATATAGCACAATGTTATATTCCCTACTCATGCCCAGCATTAACCCCAGTGCCGACGGGAGGGCCTGCCGCATCCTGAGCAAATCTATTAGCGAGCCACTTGGAACTTGGGAACAGTATGCCAAATGCTTCACTTTGTTAATGGACAAGTTCACGGCTTTGGGGCTTGATCTGGATAAACCTCTTCCCGGCGATGCGACGCCTCTCTGCATAGCAATTGCTCATGGTAACCGGGCTGTAGCACAATGCTTGATAATCTCTGGTGTTGATGTCAATAAACCATCTCTACCTTTTGTGCCCTTCTGGGAAGAAACCGATGACAAGAGGAGGAATGAAACACCCGAACCGCCCATTTTAAAAGCTATTCGATGCTCTAGAGACCATTATAATGGCAAACTCGGCTTAGTCGATCTTCTCATAGCTAACGGTGCAAATGATGAACACAAGACTGCCCTGTTGTTAGCCCTGGAATCATGGAAATATGGAGCCGCAGAGATACTACTTAAACGCGGGGCCAACCCAAATACTAAAGATCCAGAAACAGGAATGGATGCTTTCGAGTACATCTTTAAGAATTATCGATGGCCCCCTCTTTCATGGCCCCCTTTTTCAACGTTCAAATCGCTTATTAACCATGGTTTTCAAGTGAAAGCAGAATCCAACGCGGGGATTCTGGCCCGAGTTATTGCAGAAACATGCGAAAACGGCATCACTATTAGATGGGATGCTCTTGCGCCGGTAGTTTCCTTGTTACTCGATGCTGGCGCTGATGTCAATGCAATTCCGACAGAAAATTACCCCATGACGGCTCTTCAGTATGCTATAAATGCCAACTACAAGGAGCTTATCACTATACTTTTAAATGCAGGGGCTGATATCTACGCACATGCCTTTTGGAAGGGAGGAAAAACCACCCTTCAGGCAGCTTGTTATGGTGGTAACCTTGAGCTGGTTCAAAGCCTTGTTGTACAGGGTGTAAATATAAATGCCCAGCCAGCCTTGCACTATGGTGCAACAGCACTTCAGTTTGCAGCAATGTAGGGGCACTTGAAGATAGCCATCTTCCTTCTTGAAAACGGGGCCTTGATCAACGCTCCAGCTGCTTTGGTGGAAGGACAAACGGCGCTTCAGGGAGCTGTAGAACACGGGAGGTTGGATATGATTTATCTGCTGCTTGAGAACGACCAGGACGATGGTTTGGAGGAACGATGCCAGCAGGCGGCGAAATTTGCAGAGGTCGAATCACGTTTCGAAATTGCACAGCTCTTACGAGAGTATAGGAAAGTATGGTATTAAAGAGAATGAATGGGAGTTATCATTTCAGAAGAGAATACTATGTTTGACCGAATTGCGATTTGAGTATCACTATGTGAGTACTTTACTTACACGAATGATATGTTAACTGATAAGTGGATATCCCCGCCGTTTTATCCAACGGTCGCCACCCGATCAATAGTCTAAGCTGTACAAGGAGCTCAATTACTCGGTAGCTATATCCGAAATAGATAGAGCTCTTAAACACCATTAAGAAAGACCGGTATACGATGAATATGTTTATAGTTCAGTATTGGCCTCTAGAAAATGAAATGATATGATAGTCAACCGCTTACAGTCAAGCCGAGGCTTACACGACAATAGTGTTGTTGGCTGTGAGAGCGACGTCACTCTTCAAGGATCCAACCCTGTTTCTGATATCTCGGGAACCATTCATAACCCGATTCGCCTTTCACAAGATAGCACATGATGACGAACCTTTGACAGTATGTTATGAACTGTGACTTGCCGTATGATAGTTAAACCATAATTCAACTTCTTCATTATCAGACTAAACTATCTGAACAAAACTCCATCAACCGTTTCTCATAAACTTAACTATAAGACTATCATAACCTATTATGGCTCCCCCAGATACATCAGCAACTTCATCAAAAAAGACAAATCAATCCTCTTTCAAAACCCCCAAATCATCACAAGCAAAGAAGAACAAGAAAGAATCACAACCCGCATCAACCTCAACACCACGACAACCAGATGAGATTGAAGAAGCCGACACGACAGTCCCAGTAAAGACATTCACACCAAAACAAAAGCAAAAGCAAAAACAGGTCGAATCATCAGAGGATAACGATACCGACGATGCCGAGAGCGTATATCTATCATCAGATGAAGAGACTTCGTCAGAGGAAGACTCCTCCGACTACGACTCAGACTCAGACGGGAGTGTGGAAGACCTACCGCCTCGACAACTAGCAAGGAGATCAACAGACCGAGGCGTTAAAAGCACTCCAAGTTCTCCGTTCACAATTACACAAACTCGAAGCGAAACTACACGTTGGATAACAACCCAGAACAATGGTGGCATGACCCGTGGTACAAGAAGTTATAGTGAGCAGACGACGATGCACGGCCACAACACAAATGGGCCGCAGCGAGCACCCATCAACCGGAACAGTGTCAGTTTCAACATGAGTATTAATGTCGACATGTCGTTCAACGGCCTTGTGACAGGCCGAAATCTAGGTTTCTCAGGGGTATGTCGTATGATGCCTTTGCCCAAGCTCGTTGACCTAACAACTCCAGGGATCATTATCGTACGCATGGAATCGGCGCAGCACACAGGGTGGCTGATCAAGTTTTCTATTCAGGTTGAACAACTCAATCTAACCATAAAATGACATTTCGATTATTAACAAGGAGGTCAACCCAAAGGTTGGGATTTTGGCAGAATGCGCTAAACATTCCACTGGTGTACATAGTTGCGAGCATGGTGAGATAATAGTGTCGAGACAATGACAACACGGTTACTCAATCATGTCGATGTCGTCGGCGGCAGCGTGTACTTGAGGCTGCGCAGCTGCAGGTGCTTGAGCAGGAGGTGCATCTTGCTGGTTAGCGGCCTCTGCGGGCGCGCTGTCTCCGCCAAAGTAATCGGCCATCTCAGCGTCGAGTTCCTCTTGTGTCTTCTTGGAAGGACGGTTGCCTCGGCCACCTCGGCCACCCTCCTGATCTCTGCCTCCCTCTCTACCTCCTTCTCTGCCATCACGCCGAGCACCAGGACGGCGACCACCCTGGCCCCGACCTTGGCCTTGACCCTGACCACGGCCTCGAGGCATTGGGCTTCGACGAGAGCCTTGGCCAGGAACATATCGGTCAATTCCTCTGCGGGCAGCATCATCATCATCACGTTGGCGGTGGGGCGAATGCGATCTTCTGTCTCCTGGGCTGGAAATGCGCTCTGCAAGTGAACGGCCGGGCATAACGGCAGTATCGAATGGGTTTCGGCTGGGCAGAAGAGTCAAATAAATAGGCTGGCCTACATTTCGTCAGTTTGGCCACATAAATAAGGTGTTTATGAATGAACCCACCGTTGGCATTTGCACGATCGAATTCTAGGATCGCTGCCTTGGCGTCTTCGTTCCGTTCGTAGGTCACGTAGGCAGTGCCCTCAGATCGTCCAGCGCGATCATATCGTAGCTGGAGGCGGCTGATGGGCCCAATTCTTTGGAAGAGCTCCTATAATTTTATGAGTGGCTGCAGAATGATTGTTGTATATGTGTGACGTACAGAAAGATCATCGTCGGTGAGGTCGTAATGGATGTTATCGACGCGGATCTTTGTGCCCTTGGAATCTCTATTTGGACAAGGTTAGATGTGTTTCTGTTTGAATACGGGAAATGCTCACTGTTCCGGTGACTCGCGGCGGCGGCGAGGAGCAGGTGCCCGGCGGTTGTCTAGACGATGGTCAAAAGGGTGTCGTGGTTCAGGGGAAGCGTCAAGTATTACTATTCTCTTCGAATCGGTCGTGGACCCATTCACTGCATATGATTAGCAACGGTGTGCAGTCAAATGGGCTGGTCATAACTAACCTGTCGATGTTTCGTGAATCGTCGCGAACAGACTGCAAAGGGGAAGGACGCTCTGGTCAGCAAGGGGTTTTCAGATTGGAAAGCCGTTCAATCGACAAGAGCTCCGAGCATCGAAATGATAAGTTGCGAGGAGGGTTGTACAGGTCGAGTAGGCATCATTGGAGAGCGAGGGAAGTCCACCTGCACCGCCCATGTCAACAAAGCCTCATGATGACGGGAATGGAGCATGTACGAACCTTTCTAACACCATCGCGAGGGAAATCGTTACGCGGTTCACGTCGGCGACCTTGGCCACGGTTGTTGCGAGGTCGATTGGAGCGCTGTAAAGGAGGAAAAACGGTCAGCTTGGATCATTGAGACGAGAAGAGAGCGCGTGCATAGATGGCATAAAATAATAGGAGCCATGTGAGAAAGTGAGAACTTACAGTATCAGCAATGATCTCATCAAGACCGCGGTCCATCTTATCAGCCATTATTGTTGATATTTTGACAAAGATTTGCAGAGTTTGCGACAGAGAAATACTGAAAAGGTTCAGGTTGAAAAGGAAAGAGAGGTTGTGATGGATCAATGCTTTGGGGGAGCAGATGTCATGGGCGCAGCCACATCTGGGCGTTGTAGAATTGTGGGGATTGCCATGACTTGGGGAACAATAAAGACTTGGTACGTACTAACTTTCAAGGATACAAGAGACCGACACTTTACAAGGACCTAGGGTTAGGCTTGATCTATTGTATTTTATACAATTGTTTAAGCCATAACCATAATTCAAGCATGGTATAAACAAACCATATTTACCATCAGCCATATTGTATCCTATCCATTTGAGTGTCACTGCGCCATTCTGTAGAATCTTAAACTCCTGAAACAAGCCTTAAGTTCGAGAAACACTTTCTTCAACTGGTATCTTTTTAAAACCCCATGATCGCTCTAAAAACACCCTAGATAACCATGAATTGGTATCGGTACAGGTGATCCGTCTAGTCATAAGAGAACATAAATAACCTTATCTATCTTCCAGCAAGATTAGTATGATTATACGGAAAATGCCTGTACAAAGATAATTATAGAAGTCCCAGCTGTTGCAAACCCCCTAGCGGACCACCCGATTCGCCGCTAGACCTGTTATGGGATACTCCAATTGGATTGAACCCTCAATCAGTCGTCGTGTCTTAATTATCCCTTCGTACTGGCAGGCCAGAAGCCCATCCATCTTTCGTATTCCTTCCCATCTCACGGTGTGATCGTTTTTCACGACCGTTTCTTTCGTTTCTTATATTCCTCTTCTGCGCCCACCGGAGGCTATAATCGGACCTTTAATCTGCCACCGACGAACCAGAAACCCCTGATACTTCTTCCTACAATCTCTCTCCCTCTGCGGCGCATCCTCAACCAGCCTCGAACTTTCTCACTTGATGCCCTCGACCTATATGCGATAGCCCGTGCTGTCGCACGTTTCTACACAACCGAACCCTCCTCTATCGCCTCGTAGGCGCGGCAACACAGCACTCATGGCACGTCCCATGGGGGCTGTTCGTCTCAAGAAGACGAATCCTATCACCCTTGCGCTCGGAGCGATCCTGTGCATCTTCATCATCGTCTTCCTCGTCTCGCCTTCCGGCAAATCCGTCACCACTAGACGGTTCGAATCTGTAACCGCAGAGCATCATTTGTCGCCGCCGACTTCACCGTACCGAAAGTCAAAATCCCGATCTGGCGTGCCTCTCAAGCCACCACCCGTTGTGCATTACAACCTTAACAATGTCACTACTACCACCACGCCCATCGAGAACCGCGAAAATGTCCTTATTCTGACTCCTATGTCTCGATTCTATCCTGGCTACTGGGAGAATCTTTTGCGACTGAACTATCCTCATGAACTTATCACCCTGGGTTTCATCCTGCCCAAGACCAAGGAGGGCAACCAAGCCACCGCCGAATTGCAGGAGTTTATTCATAAGACGCAGAAGCATGGCCGCGAAGCCGACAGGTTCAAGAGCATCATTATTCTGCGACAAGATTTTGAGCCTGCCATCATATCTCAGGACGAAAGCGAGCGTCACAAGCTTAAGAACCAAAAGGCCCGCCGTGCAGTCATGTCCAAGGCTCGCAATTCTCTGCTATTTACTACTCTCGGTCCGGATACCTCCTGGGTTCTGTGGCTGGATGCCGATATTATCGAGACACCGCCGACGCTGATCCAGGATCTCGCTTTCTTTGACAAGCCGCTCATTGTCCCCAACTGCTTCCAGCGATACTACGACGAGGAGCACAAACAAATGGCTGAGCGCCCGTACGACTTCAACAGCTGGCAAGACAGTGAGACAGCCCAGGCTCTTGCTGCCAAGATGGGTCCTGACGACATTCTCCTCGAGGGCTACGCCGAAATGCCTACATATAGAATGCTCATGGCATACCTGGCGACCGAGGGCGGCGATCGCAACATGATCTTACCACTTGATGGCGTTGGGGGCACTGCCCTCCTAGTTAAGGCCGACGTTCATCGTGATGGTGCCATGTTCCCTCCATTCTCATTTTACCATCTCATCGAGACCGAGGGATTCGCCAAGATGGCGAAGCGATTGGGCTGGCAACCATGGGGTCTTCCCAACTACAAGGTCAGTAACTTTCTACTTGTCATCATGAAATTTTCACTAACGATTCTCTAGATCTACCATTACAACGAGTAGACGTGCCGTATCAACTTTGCATCGGCAACTTAGTTCAATACCTTATCCATCCCCACTCATCACTATTCTTCGTGTTGAAAAGGGCTATGGCGTATTGGAAGAAGGCGAACAGAATGGCTACTTTACTGTAGCTGTCTTTAGGGGCAATTCATGATTCAATTTGGGCGGGTATGGGTCACGGCGTTTTAGTAGTGCATCCTTTGAACAATTTCTTTTTCAAAACAAGGAGGCGAAGGGGAAGCATTGCACCTCGCTTGAGGAATGCGAGCAGGTACAAGGAAGCCAAGCCGTCGAGGCAGGGATAGGCATATTGAATTAGGTGGTTTACAGGTGCTCTCTTGAGAAAGCTTGAGCATGAAGGAGGGACCACGGAATAGGTGCGCATCCACGGATGTATTTTGTTATACTGTTACGATGATTCTCCATCTCTGAAGTCAATTGCTGAAGTTGAAGGCTTCAAAAAGACGTTGCTCGGTTTGTTATGTACTTCTGAAAATTGTTCGCTATCGCTACTTGCGTGTTAGAGAACCTGCGCATCCCATTCCGATCGACAACTCGTAAAAGACCATCGATATTAAACCCAATAACTCCATAGCATGATCCCAAACTACCACCATCTCTTACATATCCCGTATCAAATATGGCCTGAATGATATATCATGGTCCCTCGTATCTCGAATCCGAGTCTTGACACCAAAGCTCGACGAGCTTTCGCGTGCCCAATACATCACCCGAGCGCAGTAGCGCCGCAACGTCAACATTCAGAGGGCTATCCGTCTCGGGGCATCCAAGTAGCATGCGCACGGCGCGCACACATTCAAGAACGCTATAAGCCGGAGTCCAGGCGTCCTTGAGAAGATCGAGGCAGATCTCGCCATTCTGCAGCGCAATGTTGGGGTGCACGATAGGTGTAACAAAGGTCATCTTTGGCGGCGCGAGAGGGTACGTCGATGGGATGGAGATGTTGACAAGCCAACGTCCTTCTTGGGGGATTATTAGTGAATGCGAAACTCAGAGGCAGAAGAGGGAGACAAACCATCGTAACCTTGTCCAATGCCCCGTCCATTGATGACAGCTTCCCACTCCATCAAATCGCCTTCGTTGACGGGTCCGAGGCGCTCAATGCCCTTCTCTTCCTTCTGTTCTCTGCTCCATGTCTCCAGTTCTTTGATAAGTCGTTTACTCGCACTTCGCGACGCAGCGGCTGTGTTTGATGACGAAGGTGGCATGGCTGTGCGATGTTGCGCTTTTGGATAGTAAAGTTTGGTGAATTGTCGCGGTTGGTGGAGGATTGAAGTTAGAGACTGGGGATCCAGCTGGGACCCTTGGAGATGGTGTTCTGATTAGTCTGGGGTCGTGACTGTTTCGTCAGTTGGAGCTAGGTTCCTTCGTTGCACTGGACCTTTCCCCTCGGCACGTTGGCGACAGCTTGACAGGGATCAGATCGGACAGAGCCGAGGGATGGACGATAATACGTACTCCCAGCAGATCGGTCAGTGGCTGTGCTGATGTGGCTCGAGCTAGATGGGTTCAGCAAAGATCAACAACCCCTTTCATGTGAAAGTAGAAAGGGTCCAGATAAATGGTAACGACAGTTTTGAACATGGAATCACAATAAGATTATTTCAATCTGAGCAAATAAGTAGATAATTTATCAACACTGAATAGAGACTGCTTTTCTAACCCGGGGTATTCTTTGTCCTAGTATCATAACTCTTTATTTCTTCCGGCGTGCACTGGATGATGTTGTTGTTGTCGGCTTTCGCTTGGATGTAGAGGACGAAGTAGAAGATCGGGTAGGGTTTCTCCTGCTAGTCTCGGGCTTGGCAGGCTCAGGAGATGACTCTTCGACAACGATCTGAGCACCACTGCCATCACTGGAAGTTGTCTCGATCGAATCTTCCCTTCCAACATACTCTGCATCGCTATCGTCGCTCTCACTTGAGCCATCATCATGGACTGGGCGAGAGCTCTTTCGGGATCCAGAGCCACGCGGGGCACCTGGAACCTGGAACTGGAAAGGGTCCGCGGGTGCTTGGCTTGAGTTCCTGCCTCGGCGAACAACAGCTGAACTATCGGAAGGCTGTCGACTAGTAGATGGCGCCCTCACTCGGCTTTGAGATGAGGTAGTAGTGCCTGAGCGTGGTCGACCTGTTGATGATGTTGGTGGAAGACTACCCAGAGAAGGGCGCGAAGGACGGTCCTGACCCTCAGTAAGGTTGCTGTTTGACCGAGATGGCTGTCTTGACTGGCTCGTGAATGAATCCTTTTTGCGCGATGAAGAAGACTCGAGCTGGGTCAGAGGTATGGCGACTCGTGATGAGTCCTTGCGCCTCTTGCTGCTCTTCTTCTTTTTCGCGGCCTCGTCTCGCTTGCGTCGTCGCTCCAAAGCTGCAATTTCTTCATCGTTGAGATCGACATCTGTTCTTCCCTTGGCCTTTGCACGTTCGATACGGTGCATTGCCGACTGTACCAGCGCTTCCTCCGGGTCATGAGAAGCCAGTTCTGCAAGATATTGCTCGAACTCCTCATCCTCGCTGCTGTCGCTATCATCTTCTGAATCCTCCGAGTCCTCGTAATGACCCCTGCGTACCAAACCCCGTTCCGAGTTGCCCACATCTGTTCCTGTGAAACGAAGAGGGTCGCTCGCAAAGCGGGACCCTGACGAAGCACCGACACCTCGTGCATCATCACCTGAATCCAATTCCTCCACACGGACGTCTCTCCCATGACGTCCGCGAGACGCAGCATCCCCTTCTGTTCTCCTCTGCCTGCGCCTCGATGGTCTTCCCCATTGGGGCGCGAATTCGGGAGATTGCGGCCGACCACTTAGACCGCCTCCCCGGAAAAAGCCTCATCGATGGGCTTGTCCAAAAATGCGGCGTGACCAAGGATAGTCACGCCAGATGCGCCGATGAGCCAGAGCAGGGTCGAGAAAGGCGAGGCAATCAGACCCAGAGGCACGGCGACACAAACAAGTGCAGTGTAAAGCTGCGAACACGAGGCACGAAAGGTGCCAATTTCAAGATCGTGTCCATCGAGCTTTCCAATGAACCACATGCCCACAACCACAAGGATGATGTCGAAGAGCAACAACCAGTTGGTCAGGAGGGCATAAATGCTGAGCATAACAAAAACAACGGCATAGTTGCTGGAGTAGTGGCTCAGGTTGTAGTTGACTCGCGACTGCATCTCAACAAAGTTGTTAGGCTTGGAGAGACGCTTGAAGTCGAGGAACTCGTTAACAGGTCGCAGGTTAGAGAAGCGGCCGCTGAGAGGTCCGGATCGGAGGCTCTGGAAGCGGTCGCCAAAGTTGAGGCGAGACGTAATAACGTCGAGCGGGATCTGAATGCGAGACATGATGGGCGAGTTGTTTGGTGTAGATAGATAGATAGGTAGTATCGTAAAGTGTTGTAGTGTGGAAAGAGTATAAGCGAATCGGGAGTGAATGCTTTTATGGCCTTGGTATATAGGCAACAGAATTATCGATCACGAAGAATGACGAAGGCCGATTGCGCGTTCAAGGTAAAGAATGGATACTCTTGTAATGAGCTGAAGCAAATATAAGTTAGCGTAAGAAGAGGATATTATTGAAAACAGGCAACAGAGAAAGTAAAAAAAAAGTTGAGGACAAGCTGGCAGAAGAAGGTAAGATGGCCAGGGGGATACGAGGCGCAGGCTAAGCAATCAAAGCGAAAGCCACGGGCTGACGAAAATAGAATTGGATAGGTAGGAATTGGTTAAAGGGGGAGTAAAACATACCAAAGCGCAGTTACTCGCGATGCAATGAGGAAGTTTCGGTCCAAGAGAGAACGGAATGTCGCAAATTGCGATTGTTATGTTGATAGATAACTTCAGGGGAAAGGGAGGACAGGAGTTTGTTTTCTTAGTGTACACCGTCCAGTACAATCAAGTACTGTACAGATTGGCTGTCCTTTTTGGGGGACAACTTTTTTTTCTCCGAGTCGTGATTTGCTGGCAGGGCTTCTGTCAGTTATTGGGCTCTTGTGGTTATCTGGCTTGGGCTGGGCTGGGCTTCAGGGGGGTCCTCTCCGCCAGGTCTCCTCCAGTGCCAATGGAACGGTTTCCAACTTGGCAGGGTTGAAAGTGAGACGAAACAGAAGAGGAGCCGATCTCCACAGGGGAGTATGAATATGGGCAGTAAGCGAGTACGTACCGAGCTCGGAGAAAGGAATTCGATCAATACGATAATATCCCCAAGCAAGGGATATTTCGTTGGCAATGGGACGGGACTGACTGGTCCTCAGCCAGTTTCTGGGCTGGCAGCCCGTAACAATGCCTCTCTCCCTCTATACGAGAGAGAGGCTGAGGAGTAATTCGTAGGTACTGAAACCTTGGGTGTCTTCTTCCCCTCTCCAAAACCTAAACAATGAGGTTTTAAAGGAAGAGGGTCATGTCACTGACTGACTTGACTGATCAAGAGAAGCAAAAGAAGGAAAGGATAAGAAGAGAATCCAAGGGAAAAGGCAAAAATAAATAGAGGAACTACCTTGGGGTCTTGGGTATCTAGCTCCGCATTTTTTTACCTACTCTCTTGGGAACGCCTTGGAAGACCAAAGTCCAACAAGTCGAGAACATGGATGGGACTGGACAAAGAGGGACGATCATGCATCGAATCGAATCGCACACCGCAATCCTGACACTTTTTTGCTTTCTTTCTTCTCCTCTTTCCGCTGGGCTCCGACCTATGGAGGGGAACTTGACCACTCCGGGAGCTTGCTTGTAAGCTCGTACAGCAAAAACTGGGTTGTAACTTTTCCTTCCCTTCCCTTCACTCAACTCAACTCTCAAACGGTACTGCTGCTGTAGCTGCAGTGGCAGAAAGAGGGGCCTCACGCTAGGTTATGCACGCGACACCAGTTGCAGCAAGCCAAGTGGAAGACGAGGCGTCACCGCTTTTGACGTGTGTGCAGCTATCCCCAGTTTACCGCCAGGCGAGCTACCCTCTTGTGAATTTTGGGGTAAGTTTTGGTCTAACTGGACTTTTTTTTTTTCTTGCATTCTAGTTTCACCAGGGACGCAGGCATATAATATCTGAGACCAAGTGTTTGAGAATTCATGGCATTGATACTGGAATCTCTGCATAGTTTTCACCAAGATAGTTGCCCAAAAACATGTGATAGTTTCATGAGTAGGTAGTTAGGTATCTCTCACACAGGCTCAGCCCATATCAAGGCCAGGCTATAGGCCTGGCCTGACCTGACCTGACTTGACCAGCATTGTTGGATCTCTCTCCAGCGTTACACGATCCAACCATCATGATCCACGATCTATCTGCAGATCCACTCCTCCAGGCTCCATCCAACCGTCAATCGCCAACCACCACTCGTTCCTATGTTCAAATCCTATCCAGTGTTGATCGGGAGATTACCCACTATCCTCCGAGCTTCCAGCTACTATGTATATCTTCCAAACTCTCTGACTCGGTTATTGACTCGGCTATCAGTCGGTTTCTTGCAAAAAGCACTCAATCGTGTGGAGTTTATATGCAACAATTCCCAACCTCAACTGCATGACTGCACGTATCAATACCTAACCATGTCAACAAAGCTCGGTACCAAATGCCTTCTTCACCTATCATCCAGACTTTTCCATGGTTCTTAGCTCTTGCCCACAAAAATACCTAGTAGTTTAGGTATTATGTATGTACATATCGACCTTTGCCGACCCATCCATCAACCCGTCGACACTAACTCCCCGTACCCCCGGACTGCTTTCTTGGCCCGTCCTCCGAAACGGCCTGAAGCCGAACTGGTCACCATTGCATATGCATCTTTTGCATGAGTGACCGCTATCTGAGAAATAACAGATACTCCCCCCGCTTCGACATGATCTTCAGCAAGTGCATTAAACAAAACAACAACTCATGCATCTATAAGCAGACCTGAGACATGGTGTAGAATTCCCCTCCCGAGCAGTTCTAGGCGAAAAGATGTGCTGAGCATCTCACATATCCAGTCACTCAACTATGGGTCTCGGACTTCCTACATCGGGTATGTATGGAAGTAAACAACGCACTAGTCATGATATGCACTATGTATGCTGCTCGAGCAAGGGAACAACAGACAATCGTGTTCATAACAAGTCATTTGCCTAGTTTAATACTCAACGTGTCAGACTGGGTACGTCCCTCATTCGTCTGTCTATTATTATGATTTCTACCAAGTACAGCTGTATTCGTCTCGTCTAAACAATGCTCGCTATGCCTGCCAGAATTGGCTCCTTTGCGTAACGAAATGGGGTATAATTATGAATCGCCAAAATCCAACACATAAACAAATGAGAAATAACTTGCACAGCTTATCTGTTACTTCAGACTTCGAAAAAGTAATCATCATCCAGACCCTCCCGGCTCGGAATCACTCCAGCTCCGGGCTCCGGACCCTCAAAGGCCGAGTCCATCCGTACATTCAACAGTCGGATCTTGAGCCCATACTCGCTCACTAGACTGACCAGCTTGTTGGTTTCTGCCGTGATAGGAGTCTGATTCAGTAGCATCAAAAGACCATCCAGCCACTCTGAGGCCAGACTGTGGCTCAACGGCCATAGCGTCAAAATTGGCTGCTCCTTGGCTTCCGCCCCCCGCGATGCCTCGGCGGGGTTCACGAAACTGTAGATAGTAATCTTGGTAGTTGTCTTTGGGGCAGTATCCTTGCCCATCATGTCGCTAAAGGTACTTCGCATGTCTTCGGTGGGCGCAGATACGTTGGAAACAACGGAGCTGATGGTGCTGAGATCAACTTTTTCGGCGAGTGCATCCAGTCCAGGGCCCGATACTGTCCTCTCTTCGAAATCCGCGTAGTGTAAATATCGGCGATTGTGGGATAGCTTGGCATATCGCCAGGGCGTAGGTGTAAACAGTCGATGTTTGACTTGGCTATTGTTGTCTCGCTTTGGCGTAGGTTTCGAGAACCAAGACCCTTGAAGAAGGCATCGAATTCGCTGCTCCTTGACGAACTGCAGAGCCTCCTGTTTCAGCTCTTCCCTCACTTGCTGTAGATGCTGGCCCCAGGTATTCTCGAATGACATTTCCAAAAGACCCATTTGCTGTTCTCGTAGTCGTGGTACGTCATACTCCTGCATTTCCTCTTCCACTTCAGCCACATCCTTTGTTCTTCGAGAGGCCCCAACGACTGAGTCGACCAGAATCCTAACCAGTTCGGCTACCTTTTCGAAATCTCCTTGTTCTGCGCCAGTGAGTTTCCAGACCCGGAAAAAGGCATGCAGGCCTGCGGTATGTAGCCGAGACCACTGAAGCAGCAGGGGTTTGAATAGTCTGTCGTGGTCCTTGGATTCCAACAGTTGGTAACTCCTGACATCATCCAGATCCGTCTTGTCAACGTCGAAATGGTCGTACAGGATCATAGTAGCAGCAAAACTGGCCCTAGCCACAGGGCATCGTCCACATGCAGGCTTTCCCGCTTGCTCGAGCAGCATCTTTTGGAATCCATCTTCATTCTTGCGCACGTAGTCAGTCAAGTCCATCATGCCCAGGAAGCCCGTCATATCGAACTCTTGCGCAGGGCTCTCGGTCTCGAATCCTAGTCTCCTCCATTTCTCCGGATTGTGTCGCCTACTTCCTTTCTTCGTCGGTCCCTCGTGCGAGTCCTGCCCCAGAGAATGACCATTTGCAGGGACTCGCTCCGGTGCGCTCGCTAGATGAAGTCCCTTGAGGGCTCTTCTATGTTCGGGTCGCTCCAGGTCAACATCGACCTCTCGCCACTTCCTCAATAATATCTTGGTTAGTGTCTGGAACTCCAACATGGGATGCGCTAGATCTTGGAGCGCAGAGCTCTGCATGAGTCTGTGGACAGCCTTGATCAGACCCAGGTCGTGCAGCCGTTTGATAAACTTCGCCCAGTCCTCTCCCGAACCAGCACTTGCCTTCCCGCCATTCATTGTACTATCGTCTGACACGGCGTCCCTGATCAAGGCGTTGATCAACATGAGAGCGTTGGCACACAAAGCATGGTCGGCGCTCTGCAACTGTTGTATGACCAACTCGAAGAATTGCGGGTACACAGCGACGGCTGGCTTCAAGGCACGGAACCCAAAGGTTACAGGAGCTCGGTTCGTGGTACCACTTTGGTGAGTGGACTGAGAATGGCCGACAAGAGCGACCAGGATCGACATGGCACCTCTCAAGATATTGACCAGGGGGTTTGTAACGATCAATTCGACGACGCGCTCGACGAGGTCGCTAGATGTTGGGCCTTCGAAGATGTCCCATCCCATATCGACTTCTAGCAGCCGTGTTAGACTTTGGAGAGAGTAAGCGAGCGTGTTGCCAGCAGATGTCATGACAAGTCGACGAAGGACGACAAGACCACCGGAGGAAATGAAAACGTCTGCGAAAGCGGGATCATTAATCGAGTTTTGCAGTTTAAACACTGCCATTTTGCGCGACGCATCTTCGTCGCTGGCCATGCGCGCCAGCAACGCTGGTATGTCTGCTTGATCCATGGTCGAGGTCGAGGTAGAGGTCGATGGGGTGATCTATTGGGTAAATAGATAGAGGGGGAAGAGAAATACAGAACAGAGCAAAAGATGTTGTGATATCGCAATCATTGCCCAGCCGTTTATCTCAAACAGAAGCGGATGGTCCTCTGCAAGGAATAGATCGTCCTAGATTTGTAGGGTCGAGAATCAAGACCGTATATTGAGGAATAGAATTATAGGAGACTCTGGTGCAGTTGGTCTTTGCGCTATCTCCCGTCCCCTACTAAACAAAGACCCTGGTTGAAATTAAAACGAGAAAGGTTTGGGGAAGCTCCCCACTCCACCAGCGATTTCCGATTAGCCAGTCAACCTTGGGTGGAAAAGTCAATGCCAGTCACTAATAAGCATCTCGAACGCAATAAGAAGGCGACTAGCCCAACTCTTGTGCCGTGTCAATTAGAATAATGAGGAGAACGCCATTGAGTGCTAGGCAATGAGATTACTGTGGCTTTTTAATTAAGAACATGATTTCAATGCACAAATTCCTGCGCTAATAATCAAGTACTTTGTTTATTGGCAGGCAAGTTCCATGTTACTCTTGCACAAGCATATCTTTCCTGGCTGTGCTGGTTGTTTCCATATGTGGCGTTGTGGCTGACCAAGCTTTACTGTCACGTCACACGTGATCTCAACTACCGCATCCTTGCGCTACAGCAATTGGACTTTGATGCTTGACCTCAAATCTTCCAAGCCGCCTCCATCACCAACGCTCCGTATCTGATACTTACCGTCGTTGCCGCATTTTATTCTCCTCCACAGAACTGCAACCATGGCCAACTTTCTTGCTTCCATTTTCGGTACCGAGCTTGACAAGGTCAACTGCTCTTTCTACTTTGTAAGTCTTTCCAAACGCGTCGTCTCGTGTCGCAACATCTCAGATAACTGACTCTATGCGCGCGCATCTAGAAAATCGGCGCTTGTCGTCACGGCGATCGCTGCTCGCGAAAGCACGTCAAGCCTTCCTACAGTCAGACCATCCTCATGCCAAACCTGTACCAGAACCCGGCATACGACCCCAAGAACCGAATGAACCCTTCTCAGCTCCAGAACCACTTCGACGCTTTCTACGAGGATATTTGGTGTGAACTTTGCAAGTACGGCGAGCTCGAGGAGCTCGTTGTCTGTGATAACAACAATGATCGTACGTTATTCCTTCAATGCTCTTTGAATCGGCAAATGCTAACTTGCAACAGATTTAATCGGCAACGTTTACGCTCGCTTTAAATACGAAGAATCAGCCCAAAAGGCTTGCGACGAGCTCAACAGCCGGTGGTACGCTGCTCGCCCTATATACTGTGAACTGAGTCCTGTCACCGATTTCCGCGAGGCCTGTTGTCGACTGAACTCAGGTGAAGGCTGTGTTCGAGGAGGATTCTGCAACTTCATCCATCGCAAGAACCCAAGCGAAGAGCTCGATCGCGACCTTACCCTCAGCACAAAGAAGTGGCTCAAGCAGCGCGGCCGCGACGAGAGAAGTGCCTCGCGTTCACCTACACCCGAGCCTACGAGACGCCGCTACTAGCCTTTGGGTGATACTGTGTAGTTGGAACTACGAAGAGAAATGCAATACGGATAGCACGGTCACGGCGTTCAAGGACTGGATTTTTTGTTCTAATAGTTATATGTAAGGATTCATGGGCGATTCAACCATTACGGATACCCTTTCCTTCATCAAATATGTCTCAAAAATGAATATTGCAGAAGTCATCTGGCGAGGGCCGGTGTTGAAATCCTTCTGACTCGTTGTAACCCGACGGATGATGCGAGTACCCATATGTAACTAATCCTGATGCGCGCCGATGTTGATATAGCCTGCAGCCTGTAGCCTGCCCCTACCCTTGTCTTCACCGTATTCCAACTGTTCCAAAGCAAACCTAGTCCTCGCTGTGCACTCCCTGTATCTAAGAAATAACTGAAACTCATCTCATCGTTTTATTGTTGTGTGGTGGGTGGTAGGTCCTTCTTCATGTCGCTTGTAAAGTCAAGGAGGGGTCCGTTAGCCGGCTTTCCTGTAGAGTTCAGCATGCCTTGAATCTCGGACTCCTTTGGCGTTTGTTCAGTAGGCTGGGGCTGCTCAGTCTTGACTGGCGCAGGTGTGTCATCAAAATTGATCAGGTTGTCGTCGATGTTGTTCTGAACAGGCGGTGCTACTACCGCTTGAGCAGGTTTGGCGGATGGGCTGTGAGGAGGAATGACATTTTTCTGGCTGTGCTTCTGTCCGTTGATGATGGGGTAAATTGCCATGATTTGCTCGGCTTGCTTCTCAGGGGAGGCAGAGTGATCGCTAAATTCGAAGTCAGCATGTCATTATCTGGGGGACCGTAGCCAACACTTACATGTTCGCGTTAATGATCCATTCGAGATCCTCTTCGCCTTCTTCCAGGCCACCAGGGCCACCCTGAGCTCTCCTGAACAAACGTGGGTGCCACTCGATGTTTTCCTGGGCTCGATGAGCAGCCTCCTCACGCTGTCGGTCTTCAATCTTGGTCTTCTCGTCTGTCGCAAGCTCGTGGTTTCGCTCCTTGACAGCTCTGGCAGTCTTGTCCCACAGACGTTGGGATTCTCGCTCCTCCTGTTCCTCAATTGGTCGCACAGAAGGTGATGAAGGCTTTGATCGTTGAGCATTGAAGAACATCTCACGGTGGCCAGTCTACTGTTGTTAGCGAGATATTAGCGGGCAGAGCCATCATGCTTACCGTCATATCCTTGATGTACATCTCCTCACTCCAGAGACCAGAAAGCTCGAACAAGACTTCTCCAGTGCTCTCTCTCTTGATCACTCCTCCAATGGCGTTGTAAGTGCCACCAACCCAGCCCTTTGTTTTAAAATCGACGTCGGCAACCAGATCGAGCTCAGGGCATCGGACAAAACTGTGGTCTCCGAGCTCGTATTTCATCTTGCCAAACAGAATACCTCTGGCGTACATATTCGGTTGTGTCAGGATGCTAGAATTCTGTTAGTTATGGTTCATGAAAATCAATATCATGAGTTGAAATAGATATCGACACGGAGCTCGGTTCGACGTACTATTGCTCTCCTTTCGCAGGGTCCTGGCCTCGGTTAAGCAGATTCAAGAAGGCAATACCTTCCATGAGACTGGCAGCAGAGTTTCCAAGAAAACGACTTCGGGGCTTAAGAGTTCCATCGATGCGGATATGGTGGTCGGGGGCCATGTAGAAGTAGCTGGACTTGGGCGGGTGGTGAGATGTCTGCTCAGAGATGTAGTATGCTCGCTTTCCGTCTTCGAAATCCCAGTAGCAAGTAAATATTTCACCAAGGATGGGGTTCAGGGGTTTTTTGACGCCTCTACAAATCGTCAGTGACCGGCGCATCAAAGATTGGCCTCCAGTATGGCACTCACGGGGGACGAATATGCCATCCACTGAGGTAGAACTTGACTACGGATACAAAACGCTCGACAGGATCATCTATGGTTGGAATCGGAAGTAGCATCTCAGGGTGGCACATAAAGCTGTAACTGGTTAATATCAAATATTTTCTCGACTTAGACAGGGGATTTCACTTTGTGATGCGTTCAAGCATGCTGCGGGGTTCGAGGATAAAGGTAGGAAGGACGACACGGCTGAGGTCGGCTCCTGGTCGCAACTGGGAGATGATGTGCGAGAGGACTTAAATCACCACACTGGTCAGCTCAAGGCCGAAGGAAACTGGCTGATCCGCAATCGCACAATCATTGCGAGAGACGATGCAAGCCAGAGCGAAGGAGAGGCTCACCATTGCCCTGATCGGGCTCCATCACAAGAGTGTCATCCTCAGCATCGGGGCCACGAGGATCGTCGGTTGAGGACCGGACACCTGCAGGTTGCGAAAACCAGTTGGTTAACATGGCGACTCTTGACAAAAATTGTTGGAGGGGGCAGGTTTGGAGGGGCAGGGCTCGATATTGAAGTTGGCGGAGGATTCGGACGTGTTGAGTGGGGATGTGGGTGAGTGAGCAGCACGCTTGAACCAAACGGAGGGGCGGCTTAATTAACTAGAGCTACTGTACAAAGCTCGACCGCAGGTTTTAGGTGACGTCTTGAAAAAGGACACCAACCAATTCAGGCTGTGGTGCTGGAAGCGGGAGTCTCCATTTGATTGCAAAGCGTAGCTGTCACGGGAGCCTCGTCAGAAAAAGGGCGGACAAACTCACTGGCTGTGCTGCCTGTCCTTCGGCGTCCATGAGAGACAAGACCCATGACCATTGTTGCTTAGGGTTGCTGCCTGCGTCCACAGGGCTTGCTTTCGAAGAGTATTGGTGCTGCTGGTTTCAGCGACAACTGAGACGGGGAGTCCGGGTTGGTGTTTTCAGAGCTTCAGCCACTGGGCGAGTGAGTATACGGGAGTACCTAGAGCTGCTCTGTTGAATGCGGAGATTTTTATTTAACCATGTATTATGAGAATGCCGTCCGTGGGGCAGAGCGTCGGTAGTATGCGCTGTCACTTCTCGAACTTGAGTGGAGTTCGAGTAATAGCGATGGAGGTGATTCACGAGCGGCAATAGACTGCAGGCGACAAGACAAGGTGAGAGGACTTGCTGAGGTTACGAGGAAACAAGTTTGGGTGGTGTTAAAGGAGAAGAGAAGATATACATCAGGGAAAATGATAGAGGGTTGAGAACCAGTTCAGCCCAACCGTATGACGGAACGGATTGCCCGGTCCAAGACAGATGTGACGCCAGTGAAGGTACAGACAAGGGAAGGCACTGAGCGATCCGCGTTTCTGGGTACCTTCCAAGGCAGCTTCCTACGTAGCTATCTACCTATCTGGCTACCTCCTACCTTACCTTGCTTGGACAGGTATGAATGCAACAGTTAAGTAATGGCCGAGTGGCGTCCACTTTGGACGGCTGCAGGCTTCAAAGAGATATCTACAGGCCCAATCAGAAATAAGAGATGGTCTGCCCCGCGGTGTGAAGGGCTTCTTTGCCAGGTTGTTTCGAGCAACAAGTGGGGGCTGTTGGATTTAAAGTGTCTGCCCTGAGTGCCAAGGAGTAACCTTGCAGAACAATAATACTCCCCAGTAGTAAGATATTGTGTCAATCGATCTGTCGTTGGAGTAAGCACGTCGACGCATCCAGCCCTGTGAGTGGAAGACGTTGAAGACAGTTGTAAACTTTCAACGTGTCACAAGTTGAGATTTGCTGGAGTTTTTGTTAGGTAGCCTGGACTTTTTTAGCTCAACTACGTCAGAAGCAGGAGCTAAAGCACCGACCATTCCAGCCCAGCGCTGACTGTACCGCTGGTAGTGAATGATATCATCCATGCTTGCCTACTAACCTACGCAATATGCTTCCGCAACACTCAAATAGTATACATAAAATATGCGCTTGTAATGTTTGATTTGCTGTTCACATTGCTTCCAGTGGTTTGTTCATATCTCTACAGCAGTGTATTTGCTTACTGATAAGTGACTCGGGTTTGTACAAGCAATTGGTAAGACCACTCTAGATCCTAACTTCATGTCATCACCATCTATATATACCTTAGTGTTATGTAAGAATGCGTATGGCCCTATCATGATTTGCACTCCTCCACTACAGTAGCCATCTCATTCAATCATCTCACTTTCGAAACGGTCAAGCGCCGGCCCCACGCAAAGTCCAGACTCGGCTCGGCCCCTGGTCCGTTAACTCGTTGTAGAATGGACCCCTCCACCTCTTCTAAGGCTGAACTGAGGCTCATTCCCACTTGACTCCGGCATGTGAACTTCTCAACGGCCCAAGTCATCCGGCTCCTTCGCTATCAACGTGGCTTTTAAGTTTGCAACGGACGACTTGTACTGGCTATTTGTATATATTCAATCTACAAGAGTACAATCAACTTTTGTATTCTTGTTATCCTCCATTCAACTAGTTAGATGGGCAATAGATAATATCTACTACATGCAGAGTGCTCTGTCTACCGTCTTATTCCTCACTCTTCTTGATAGGTATTTCATAATAAAAACATCTCTCACGAGATCCATTGTGATCTTCTCCAAGCCATGTGTCCTTTGAAAGGGGCCACTCGCTCCGAACAAGCCGAAGCAAACCAAACTGCAAGGTATAATGTATCCGAGCCCCGTTCACCGAGGCTTTTGGATTGGTTCAGGACTGGTATCTTAATTGTGCGCCCATATCCGCGCTCTAACACCCTTTGGGTTCTCATGACTTCGGCTCCCTGATTACCTCCGCATACCGAAGAAGGGCCTTTGTCACTCAGACCGCTTTCTCGTCATTCCGCCAGGGACTGTCTTCGGTCTCCTTAACGACCCGCATCCCCGAAGCGCCCTTCAATGAAACTTTTCGAGCCGTCATAACATCTCTTACTCATGAAACGCTCCAGTCGTCAAGTATAATATCGTCTCGACGTGTTCTCCAATCCAAAGACTTGCGTATTATGGTGCTATTGCATCAGAGTGTTGTCTCATTTCTTCTTCGAACCTTTAATCGGGGCAGGCAAACATTGTGCCAACGCTTCTCGATCTGTAATCATTGTTAGTATGGTTTCGGGGGTGCCCGTTTTACTTCTTTCTTATAAAGGCACCTGATTCATTCTCAAACAAGATTGAGATATCGTCATGCTCG
>NC_026477.1:1470559-1579242 GCF_000240135.3 Fusarium graminearum PH-1
ATGCTGGACTCCGCTCAGCGTTCTTGTCTTTGGCCCTGTTACCACGGCAATTCGGAAACCAAGATGCCATGTACGAGTAGCTGCAGGCCCATTTTCCTTGTGGATCTTCTCAAACAATGAGATTTCACAGTAAGGCGTTGGCTCCTTCGGGAATTGGCGGTAGTTGGGGTCGGCATCCATCACCTGGAATGACCGCAAGGTTGACCTAAACACCATGCTCTCGTCGTTACGTGGATAAAGTGACTGGTTGACCTTGCTTCCAAAGTCGTACATGTTCCATAGGGTCCTGAAATCCTGCTGCACAAGCTGAATAGTTATCATGAAGCCACGTCGTAGTCGAATATCAACGGTAAACGTTTCCTTTCGCCAGCGAACGTCGTCCCAGACTGGACCAACATTCTTGTTCTCTTGTATAACGAGTTGCACGTGGCCATTCTGGCTGGCTAAGATGAAGACCAGTCCCGTAGACTTTTGTGGCCGGACCATCGAAAGCAGGCATGGAAAATAGAGTTTCTGGTCTTCATGGCCTTGCTCCATAAGATAAGCATCTGCTTGCACTCGCCCGTAGTTGAAGTTGTCCGTAGTATCTCCAACGGGCAAAGCATCTAGTAGCCTCAACTTGGACATCGGACTCGTCATGGCAGTAAGACCCGAAGCCCAGTTACCCGAGAGCAGGGCAATCATATCCTGACTCAAAGGCGGGTATTCAACCCATATTGACTTGTCAATGCTCTGTGGTAAGAATGCGTCCTCGGGGGGCAAGAACCCATTTCGTTTCATAGACATGGCCAGCTTCTTAAGCGCTGAAACCAGACTAGCGCTAACGTCGGTGATCTCAGAGTCAATCTCTACCCCTTGCGACTGAGCAACTTCAGGGACTACCTGCTCAGAAAGCCAGAAAGCTTTTGCCAGGTTGGCATAAGCTTGCTGGCGGTCCCTGTCGTTCTGCATCTGGCCCTGTGGAGAACTGGGTCTTTCTCTGATGGCAACTTCCAGGCCCATGCGACCCTTGAGAAACCACCACAGCGCACCGCGACCAAAGTCCATTAGAGAACAAGTCGACAAAGGTTTAATGGATTCCGCGTGGAGTCGGAAAAGCTCAAAAAGATGGCTCGTCCTTGTGGTAAAGATCTCAAGAGCCTGCTCAGCAGCAGCCGAAGTACCATCAGCAACTCTTACAGATAAGGCTCTAGACGCCATCATGGGAGGAGCACGCTGTGGCGCAATGCTTGGCTGCCGCGATAACTGATTAACTTCTGAAGTCGTTGTCGAAGCCATAGATATTGCGGAGGCGGGAGTTGGGACTGGACTGGGAACAGCTGGAGACCCAGAAGGAATCGGGGCTGGAGATGCACCCGGAGCAGAAGCCGGGATTGCAGCTGAAGGTACAGGCGGTGAATAAGCTGAAGAGTTGGAATGAACAGAAGCGGCAGGACTGTATTCAAGACTTGGTTTGGCCGATTGGACTTCTGGTGACGGAGGCCCTGGTCTTCGCGATTCAACGGGAGAGGTTGAAAGAGGCGTAGCAGAATGAGGGTCGTCCCAGTTGTGGGAGGATGCTGACGTCGCACTGGCGACTCGCGCAGCTTCAGCAAATACTCTACCTTCTGCTTCACGCTGTTGCGCAGAATGAATCTCAATGTATGATTTTCTGTTGTCATCTTGTCTTCCTGCTGGGCCCAAAAACCTTGCCCTTGCTGGACTGAGTGTCTGCTGTGCAGAGATAGGTGAAACAAGCTCATCTGGCTTGAGGTTGTTGTTTGCTCCAGCGTCAGACTCGTCGTCCGACCCGGGTGTGTAAATTGAGGAGAAGCCGGTCTGTGTCCTGGATAGCGATTTTGGTCGGAAATCATCCACAGGCGAGGCAGGTCCAGTTGAATCGGGACGGGGAGGACGAGCTGGCGGCATTGGGGCCCTACGATGAGCGGGTGGCTGTGGTGCTTGTGGTGCTTGCTGTGGTTTAGGTCGAGAGGCTTTGCGCTTCGAGATCTCTTGAGTTGGGATCTCAGATTCATCTCCTCCTTCGCCGATCACATCGGGGGCGGTATCGTCAAATCTTACGACAAGGCCCTTCTTATTAGGTCGTGGGCTTCGTCCCGGCGATTTATTGGTATCGGGCCGAGCTGGGCTTGCAACGAGAGGTCGGTTTTGCTGAGCTGCATGGTTGACAGCTAAAGCTTGAGGGTAACGAGAGATCGATGTGGTGTCGAGCTTGGCTAGCTTTGGGAGCGAAGACGGTGGGGGAGGCGGGGGAGGGTTTATGATTGTAAGATTATCTGAGGAGCTGTGAAGGAACGATTCGACGTTGGCGGCAGAGCGTGCTTCGTCTCCTTTGCGATCTTTCGCACCAAAGAGCTTGCCCATAAGGCGGTCTCTCCTCGAAGACCGCCCATCAGGGGCCTGGATGGCGGGTATATCGTTCTCCATGAGGGATACAATGGCGGAGGAGTTGTGAAAGGTTGAAGCTCAGTAGATTGTCATTGACCCAACGACAAGTAACAAAGATAGGTAGGAAGTAAGCAGAGAGAACCCCCCAGGTCTTTGCAGAAGCAGAGGAACGTGGTTCCCTTGTCGCTGTCACCTCTGCTGGGACGATTACAGGACAGTACCGGAGCAGTAGAGATAGTGGAGTCGTCCAATGAGGCTGGCTTGTTTCTGGCGACACGAGGATCAACTGGTAGGCATGTGGGGATGGTGTAGGCGGACAATGGTACTGTAGACGGCGCTTGGAGGTCGGCTAATATTCAAGGAAGGTCGGCCGTGTTGTTGATGGATGCGTTCGATGTAGCGGTATCCGACAAAGGCTCGTTCGTTCGTTGTAGATCAGGGGATATCTGCGATAAGCAATCGTGAGCAGAGGGAGGTGAGGTGAGGCGGAGCTAAGGTAAGGTACCTTGGTAGCTATTGGCGATAGTGGATGGTGGATGTTTGGCTATGGCGGGGAAGGTTGAGTTGAGGCGTCGTGTGCGGCTTCGATGCAGACCTCCAATGAGCCGAAAGAGAGTAACAAAGAGGGGAAAAAGGAAAAAGAAAGGAAGTGCACAAAGATTCGTAGACAGATCAGACACGGCAACAGCCAATCCCAGATTGCTGTGTGTGTGTAGATTGTATGTACGACCACCCTCTTGACGAATGTTACAGTAGAATCTACTGTAGACCCGTTGGGCAGCACAGCACCCTAAACACCCTCAGAGGTCAGCCCAGAACTTACAATCCGCTACAATGGTTGCAATGCGCAGGCGGTTCTGCTTTGTCGCTAGAGCGCTAGCAGGGCAGGGCCAGGGGAATAGAAAAGCAGCCAGCAGGGGACTGAGCAGGGATGGCAGAGGGAGAACCCGCCAAGAAGGGTCCTTTACCCTCTGGCTGGATGTACGTACGTGCTTTATTTTGCTGGTGTCTGTGTAAGGAAATGGCTCGTCCGCTGTACGATGGACGAGAAATGAGCGGGCTTATTGCACAGCACTGTTGGAATACCTACAGTAAGACAGTGCGTTGTGATAGGACCAGCACAACACCAAGGAATGAAAGTACCAAGAAAGAGGAGAAAGAACAAAATAATAAGGTAGACTAAAAGGTAGAGGGGAAGGAAGGCATGAAGTGGGAAAAGATGAGGGGAGGCCGAAGCGTAGGCGTCGTGTGCTTGACTGATGTCTGTATGGTGATCCAGGGGAGTTTCAGAGTCACAGGGATCAACATAAAATGGACAGCGAGTGGCTCCTAGTTGGGCTTGGACTTTTAGGCTCCCTGGCAACAAGACACGAGCAAGATTTCCAGCAAGTATCAGTATTATTAAATTGTCTACAGTGCATACACAGGTTATTTTAACACCGCGTTTGACAAACATGAGATAATTAAAACGTTGGACCAAAGTACAGATCTCCCAATACGGTAGTGCGAGGTACTTGGTGTCAGGTTACGTACGGTTCAATGGATCAATTGGTGTCAATCGGTCGTTAGTACTAAGCGGTAGTATCCGGCTGGCAAAGGCATCTTGATGAAAATGTGAGTAATAAATGCCCAAAGCTTTCCTTCAACGATTACAGGAATGGATATCTAGTACTGACTCTTTCAGACAGCCAAGCTATCATCCTTGATAAGTAGAAATTGTGAAGGTACAGAAAGAGACCCTTAATTCGATTTCCCCATCCACTCCAGACCGACCAGCCTCCACTCATAACTCATTAGGCCGTGTTAGTGCCAGATCGACTTGCTGGTTGCGCAAGCTGTTGCTGGTTGTACCCAATGATGATGGGACTTGAGTGTCAAATACGTAGCAGATCTGCCATCTCCCAGCGCTTCCTAATATGGCAGTCCCCCTCGTGTCTCCATTTGCTTTGTTCGCTTTTCTCCTAGTTGAACCAATCTAATCAAAGACTTGAGGCCGTGCCGCAATGACATGGTCGTGGCTTGTGAGTACCGGGCTGAAACACTCTGTCCTAGTCCCCTAAAACAGTCAGTCGGCTATGGCCGTGGTTAGGTCATTATCCCCAACATCCAAAGTACCAACATCAGTACTGACATCAGTGTTGGCATTGGAACGTTCTGTGTCTGGTATATACCCGGCAAGTAAGGATACTGTAGTCGCATTTATCCACCAGCGCTTGACAGAACTTGTTACAACTCCGGTGTGATCTCCATCATCTATCCCCCAAATACGCATCCGTCCCTTAATACTAAGCTGGCTCACATGTCTCTAGCTCATCTTATTAGTTCAGGTCAAGTCAGGTATTTCTGGCTCCCTAAAGTCCTCCCGAGCTAATGGCGCTAACACATAAATTGGTGTGTTCTGTATGGAACGTGGGGCCCCCTTTGGTCCTCTTCATCGCTCTGATCTCTGATCTCTGATCTCTGATCTCATTTCTAAAAATTCACCGTCAGACCTTTGTGATATTGGACGAGACGTTGGTATGGAGCCCCGCTGAGTGATACGTATGCTCTGGACCAAGGCGCGTAACAAAGAATGTGCGGTTTTGTCTCCGTGCAGTAGCAAGCAAGATGTTGGATCAAGTGTGGCCTGGTCAAGGGCCTAGAGACCAACAATCATGATAACATTTTTCTCATCCTTTACTCCGTACTCTCTCTCTATCTCTTTCCCCATCCCAAGCAGACAATTTAAAAAAATTAAAAAAATCTCGTATAGAGTTAGGGTCTTGTTAAATTATCAGGTAATGGGCAGAAAATAGCACCGACATTCTGGATATCAACCCGAGGTTCATCTCTTTTTAGATCTCGTATTGTTCCCGAGCCCACAAAGCTTATGTTGAACCTTCGTATCGCGCAACCTCTCATCATTTACCCTGGCTCTACAGCCGTCGTTTAACTTGCCGAAGAAAGAAACTATGCTGTCACAGGCGAGCTGGCATGCAATTTATGGTATAGATAGGCCTTATGTAAGAACTAGACCACTCGAGAATCTCTTGCTTTGTGTTACATCTGTCAACAACGGGATGTTGGTTTGTGTAGCGAGTAGCAACTGTAATAGTCCGATCTTAATATTATCTGGCCTTGAGCCGAACATGGGTGTTGATAAATAAAGATGATTTTGAAACTTGAGCTCGGACAGTGCTTGGGTCTCATGACTGAAACAAATCAAAGTTGCTGCTCTCGGTGCCACCTGTTGTGATTTATGTTTTCTATTAATCACACTGGAAAATGAGAATCATGCACTGTCTTTTTGTTTAGTGTTATTCTGGCATGAACATCATATGTTTCGCCTAACCGGGCTGATACTGAGCAAACTCTGTTGTTCTTTGCCATGGGTCCAGGTTAAGTGCATGGGTCTTTTTCTTGCTCAAGTTGGCCGAGACCGAAAATCAAAGCCAACGTCTGTGGGTATGCACCAAACAATCGGGATTTACAGCGTTATCGATAACAGATAAATACTAGATTGGATTGGATGACTAACAATTTTTGCCTCCATCCAGTAACTCTAAAGAATTTATGTGAGTCGCCGTTACTATTTAAATCCTGCTGAGGAATATGTGAAGCTTTTGCCAAATTTATGGTAGGTTATGCTCACAAAGATTATTCGAAGAACCATGGCTACAGAAGTCAAGCGAGTGCCCATCCCCCGTCGTGGTGTCGACTATCGCGGCAAGGTTGTCCTTGCACCCATGGTGCGTTCGGGAGAGCTTCCTTCAAGACTTTTGGCGCTCAAGTATGGCGCAGATCTTGTCTGGGGTAAGTCGCAAAGCCCAGCGAGATCTCTACGAAAACAGCCACTAACAGTATGTAATAGGACCAGAGACTGTTGATTATTCCATGATTGGAACCTCTCGACGCTTCGATGAAGAGTCTAAGACACTAGAGTGGTTCCGTACTTCTTCTCATGGGCAGAAAGATCCACCTCCTGATGCCAAGGAGAGCATTATTTACAGATTGCACCCTGAACTTGAAAAGGACAAACTCATCTTTCAGATCGGCACCGCAGACCCTGATCGCGCGGTGGAAGCAGCCAGGCTGGTAGCTGCAGATGTTGCCGGCATCGATGTCAATGCTGGCTGCCCGAAACCTTTCAGCACGAGCGGAGGCATGGGCGCTGCCCTTCTCCAGACTCCCGACAAGCTCTGCGCCATTCTTGAGGCTCTCGTGAAGAACATTACCCCTGAATTTGAGATCGGAATCAGTGTCAAGATCAGGCTTCTCGACACTGCTGCGGAAACAGAGGCTCTCGTCCGTCGTCTTTGCGCCACCGGTATCACAGGACTGACCATCCATTGCCGTACGACACCCATGCGACCCAGAGAACGAGCCATCCGTGGACAGCTCCGGATGATCGCAGAAGTCTGCCATGAGTTTGGTGTCGCCTGTTTGGTGAATGGAGATGTTGAGGGGAGGGACCACGGTCTTCAGCTCGCTGAAGAGTTTGGGGCAGATGGTGCAATGATTGCAGTCGCTGCCGAGAAGAACCCGAGTTGCTTCAGGAGCAAGGCCAATGGTGGTGTGGCACCTTGGGAAGAAGTTGTCAAACAATACGTCAAGACTTCTATTGAAGTCGACAATCGCTTCGGCAACACAAAGTTTCTCCTCTCAAACATGATTCCCGGAAAATCAAAGTTTTACCAACCTGTCAACCAGTCCAAGACCTACAAGAGTATTTGCGAAGCGCTATGTCTCGACGATTATCTTGAAGCCGCCATTGCCGTTGACAAAAGGCGTGGCCTCGGTCAACCTCTACAGGGAAAGGCCGCAAAGAAGGCGGCAGCTAAGGCATTGGCTGCTGCCAACGCACAGTCACCCAAATCAGAACAAGGAAAGGAACAGAAGCGCAAGAGGAAGATGTCTGATAGCAGACCCACGAAACAGGTCAAGGCCTCTGAGCCTACACCAGTCGCAGCAACTCTTTAGGGGATGACTGAATATCGATTAAGGAGAAGAGTGAGCGATAGACGGCGTATGGTTCGACTACAAAACATAGAACGCATTTACGGAGTTCAGGGTTGAGACTTGGTGGATATAGAGCCTTGAGGTTAAAGCATTCGCTGGCAAGTCATTCTTTTTAAGTTAAAAAACGAAAGAGATGCTCCTACCAGTGCTACCCTGGAAGCCTAACAATAGAAGCAAAATAATAGGGTTTCAAACAAGGCCATAAGGCTACCTTATCAATCAACTTATTCTGGTGATTAATAAAGCAGTTTTATAGCTTTGTTTGAAAGCCGATTGTTTTACTTTTATTGTTAAGCTTCTGAGGTTGAAGCATAAAGATGGCTAGAGGAAGAAGATCAAGGACAGCGATCAACTAAATTGGCTGGCTAGGATGTCCAGGTTTCATGACCAAGCGATGAGCATATCCTTGGCACCGAACGTACCTGGTTATTTGAAGAATTGTTATGTTTCTTAATAGATACCAATTTACAGGACATTGCTCATCAATGGTCCATCGTACCCAGAAGCCTGCCTACTAAGCTAAAGTTTTACTTGACCTGGTAGCCCTGAAATCGCGCAAGACTGTCCTACAGCAGCGGTATGGGAAGTTGTAGTGGGTTCCTACCATACACATACACAAGCTCTCATGGCACTGCCATATTGTATGAAGGGCTGGAGTCAACAATAAATAGCAAGCAATGGTGTGGTATATACACCAGAAACCCGCTTATTCAAAATACATACAGCGCTCCGGTAGCCGGCTCTAAGCGGGACCGGCTATTGATACAAATGAACAGTGTTCGGAACTCTATGTGATAGTACATCTCTTCTCAGCTCGCTTTTTTTAAGCCCTTTATTTGCCCTTCTGAACCCAGCCCTCAACAGCCTCTCTCGCGTCTGTTACCTTCTCATCGACATATTTGACACCAACTTGTGAATGCGCCTTGGCAAAGCTGGCGCTGTTGAGAATGCTCTCCCGCAGTCGGATGTGAGACTGGGCAACGACGGGGAATCTTTGCTCATACTTCCAAGTAAGGTCGGACACGTTGCGCATGGTGACGGGGATAACGGTCCAGCCAGCACCGATACCCATGGCGAGAGGGAGCGAGGCACGGAGGATGATGCTGCGATTGCGGGTGATGATGCTACCGGCCATGGCAGCAACCAAGACGTAGATAGCGCCGGGCATGAGCTGCTCGCCGCTTTCGCGAGAGGGAGCCAGCGAAGCGATGGTGCTGGTAAAGGACTGCTCGAGGTTGAAAGCCGAATCCATGGTCTCGTTGATCTTGTTCTCGGCAGCGACAGCGTACTTGTACAGAGACAGGCGCCCCCTTCCGACATAGACAGCCAATCGGTCCGTAGGGGTAGGCGAATATTGCCTCTCCTCCTCTTCAACGGGCTCAGCGACGGGCGTCGTGGCAGCGGGTGGTGGCGTCACGGGTGCGGGCTTTGAAGCTGGGATCTCGAAGTCATCGTAAATGGGTTTTCGCTATGATCCAGTTAGTATATTCGCATGCACCGGTAGTATTTCTGTATACAGAACGAAAGTGACGAACCTTGAGGTCGCTAGGTCCTTCAGCGAAAACAGTGGCCGGAGTCAGTGCCAGGCCACCAAGGGCCATAGTCGCCAAAGGCGCCAGAGAGCGCTGCGAAAATCAATTAGCATTGAGAAGCTTATATAAAGCTCGAGTGACATGACCAACCCTTGAGAACACCACTCGTGAAGCCATTGTGCGCTCAATTGCCGGGTGAATGAGAAAAGACGTCACGCGAATTCAAGATAGACGTCGGATGCTGCTGAGCACAATCACCACTAACTAGCCGGAAAATCTAGGACGGAGGCTCTGCTGGGGCCATTCAGAACGGAGTACGGGAGCGTTGAATCGGGATGACTAAGTCTTAATTCCGGACCAAGGCCAGGAAATATTACGCCAAACAGGGAAGGCGACAAGGGACAAGCGATTGGATCCGACGCCGGAAAGCTCGAAGTAGTATCCGTACTTGCTGCCCCAAATCAACGATTCTATCAATTGCGCATCTTAGTTCATACGCACATATTTACTCCTCATTCCACAAATACTTCTTGAGTTACAATTGTTTGATTCACTATAGTTTCATGGTCGCTTTCCAACCTGTACATTTATAATGCTGAAATCGAGAGGCAACCGCCTCTGGATATGCAATAGATGTATTCAGCACACGACAAAACCTCCGCAACGGAGATGGCAATCTATCGCTTCCGCAGTCGCTCAAGCAGTCTCTCCAAGCAATCCAGTCGACCATGCCGCAAGCTCGAGCCACGATGATGCCGTCCTGCGCAATTTGTTCGACGCTCCCGCCGGAAGATCTTTCCCTAAGTTCAGCTTGAAGAAGAGCCAGGGTTTATTCAAGAATCGATATCTCACAAGCCCGAACGGCTTCCACCACTTCGCACAGAAAAACCTCGAGCGAGCCACAAAGATTGTTCGAAAGGTCCTCAGTGCTTCCTCAATAGAAGAGTACCAGGCGGTCGTTCGCGATCTTGACCGGCTCAGCGATTTATTATGTCGTGTACTCGATCTCTCGGACTTCGTCCGCATGACGCATCCGGATGCTCGGTTCCAAGAAGCCGCTGCTGATGCCTGGGGGATGGTTTATCAATATATGAATCAACTCAATACCATGACTGGGTTGAGTGATCAATTGAGCCAGGCTTTATCGATGCCCGAAGTTACAAAAGTGTGGTCGGAAGAAGAGAGGACAGTTGCTGAACAGCTCAAGTTGGACTTTACGAAATCGGCAGTCAATCTACCAAAGGCCTCACGGGACAGATTCGTGGATTTGTCTTCACGCATTAGTGAAATAGGGTCGGCTTTTGCACAGGGGATGCAACCGGCGAAAAAGTCATTGACTTTACCGGCTTACAAGTTTTACGGCCTTTACCCTGGAATTGCAGCGACTCTCAAAGTTCGACAAAATATCGTGCTCCCCACTCTCAGCTCAGACGCGATAGGAGCGCTCCAGAGCGTACACGATGAGGATACTCGTAGAGAGATCTACCTGGCCCAACGAACGGCGTCCAAAGACACCATCATGTATCTCGAAGCTATGCTTAAGCTTAGGGGCGAGCTTGCGGAGCTTGCAGGTTTTGAAAGCTATGGCCATATGGCTCTCAAGGACCGTATGATGGCCAAGACACCCTCATCTGTGATGGAATTCTTGCTTGCTTTGAGAGACAACAACACTCCCATAATCCAAGCCGAATTACAAGAGCTTATTGCGAAGAAGCGAGACAGGCTCAACCTCCCAGACGTCCAGCTTCAAGCCTGGGATAAGGACTTTTATATGGAAAAGACCCGAGTCGATCTAAGATCTCGGCAACGGCGAGAAGACCAACTCAACGCATTCTTTTCCGTCGGAACAGTGATACAGGGCTTATCACGGCTGTTTGATCGATTGTACGGCATCCGTCTCGTTCTACGGGAAACTTTGTCAGGAGAGACTTGGCACCCCGAAGTTAAACGACTTGATGTCGTTACCGATAAAGGCGAATTGATCGCCGTTCTCTACTGCGATCTGTTCCATCGTCCACAAAAGTCAGGCAACCCTGCTCACTTTACGGTGAGATGCTCTCGAGAGATCTTGCCCGATGAAGTTGCAGAGATTGCTGCTGACCAGGGCAATGGGCCAAGCTTTGAGTCACCAGAACTGGCAGCTAATGATGGTATGGAGGTTTCGACGAAAGACGGGGTGCTAAAGCAACTGCCTACTATCGCACTGGTGTGCGATTTCCTTCCCAGCGAAAATTCCAAGGAACCATCCTTGCTCTCTTATCAATCTGTCGAGACTCTGTTCCACGAAATGGGACACGCTATTCATTCTATCCTTGCACGAACCAGCTTTCAAAATGTCTCTGGTACTCGTTGTGCTACTGATTTCGCAGAGTTACCATCAACGCTTATGGAGCACTTCGCCGCTGACCCTACTGTTCTGTCCCTATTTGCGCGCCATTGGAAGACAGACCGAGCCTTGCCTTACGAGCTTGTTGCTGAGAGGATCGGCTTGACAAAGCGTTTCGAGGGTATGGAAACGGAGAACCAAATCATACTTGCAATGGTGGACCAGGCATATCACTCGTCAAGTATTAAAAATGCAGGCTTTGATACGACCTCTATCTTTCATGATATCAAGGCTCGCTTTGCCCACGGTCCTCGAGATCCGCCAAGTACCTGCTGGCAGGGCTTCTTTGGTCACTTGCATAGTTACGGTAGTACCTACTATAGCTATCTCTTTGACCGTGTTCTCGCTGAGCGTGTCTGGCGCGTTGTCTTCAAAGCGGGCGAGAATGGCGGTGCCATTAACCGTGAGAACGGAGAGCGGCTGAAAGAGAATCTCCTAAAATGGGGAGGTGGCCGAGATCCTTGGACTTGTTTGTCTGATACCCTTCAAGATGAGAGACTCGCACCTGGTGACGAGAAGTCCATGGCATTAGTGGGAAGTTGGGGAATCAAGGACGACCACCACCCGTGAAGCATACACTCTCCTACATAAATAAAGAAGTTACAAAGCAACGAGATCACGGTCAGACACATGTGCACTTTGGTACATATCAACAGCACAGTTAATGGCACAGCAATGATTTGTGTCAATGCGACGACTCTTTTCGCTCAGTTTATTATCTTCAACTGCTGATTTTGCCAGCTCGCTGACCCAAAATGACATGACGCTATTCCATATCCCCGGTACGCCGAGCTATGACACCCAAATGTGGGCAGGTATCTAAAGCAAGATAAAAGTAGATAATGAGATAAAGGCACAGACATTGCAGTGCGCCGCACTATAATGGCTGGCAGAAAATGATAAAGGGTAGATGTGTAAGTAAATGGTTATAATGAATGTAGTGGTGGGAAATACGCATGGGCGTAGACAGAAGTAGTTCGAGACCAATCCTGCCTTGAAACGAAGTTCGTAAGTCATCTGCAACCAGATATCGTACAACGGGTATCTCCTTTAGATGTAAGATGGATGGGTTTCGGGCGTGCCAGGTTGCTCAGAACAGTGACTGGTTATATGACCCGGCGAAGATGCTGCGAAGACTTCTGTGTACCTCTGCCCATCGTTAATTGTGACAGGGACAATGTCCGCGCCGCTTTTGTTTGTGCCTGATCTTCTCTATCCAGATCTTCACCAAACGCTCCAAACATGTGTCCTCCCTCTTCGCGTGGGGTCTCAAATGTATCGGAGTACTCGCTATCATCACCATGGCCTGTTCCAATACCCGAATCTTCAGGGTCAACATGTCGGCTGTGTGATCTTGTAATGACCGCTAGAGATGCTAAGTTCTCGTCGTCATCGTCGTGATCAAAAGCTGACCTGTCACCAAAGGACTTGGCTGTCGGAGGGGGGTCGTATCCGCGGTTCATAGCCGCCGAATTTGACAATATACTTAGTTGGTGGCCAAGCGTCTTGACTTGAGTCTCCAGCGCTTCTCGGGCGGAACGTTCCGTATGGATCAGAGCCACAAGCGTTGTGTAGTGATCCATGGTAAAAGTCCCAGGTGTATCTTGAAGTAGGTTGGGCAGGCTGGTTGTACCACGAACTGTTGCTGTCGAGGCAGGACGGTCTTTATTACCATCGTTGAGAATGGCCGGAGACGATGGATCGAGAAACATGCTTCCTCTGTGGTTTCCTTTTGAGTGACCATTGAGCCATCCCAATGTTTTCTTGTTATCTTCTCTGGCCCAATCCGCTTGGTCATCCATAACCTTGGCGGAAGAACGCTGCTCGACGGGTACTGGAGGTGCACTTCGTTCTGGTGGTTCAAAATGGGATTGCCGGTTCCAACCACCATCGCACATTCGGTCGAGGACCTGCTCTAACTGATAAACGCGAGACTCGAGGTTGTTGATTCGTGTCTCCATATTCGCAGCATGTGTGATCTTCATGCTGCCCACTTGCTTCATATCTGCAAAGGAACCAAAGTTGAAAGGCTCTGCTTGCTGCTGTTGATCTTTTTCCTGGGTGTGCTGAGTATGTTCAGCTTCTGCTGTGACGCCATCTTCAACATCTGCAACATTAGAAGATATAGGATGTGTGAAGCCAGGATCGTAGCTTTCCCTCCAGTACTTGATTTCGTCGCTGCGTCGGCGGGCGAGCCCATGGCCATCCTCTGGGAGTCCTGATAAGCTCCGTGACCTTCGCCGCACTCCAAGATCACTAGTAATCGCACGACCGATTTCATCCGCGTTCTCGTCATGTTGATCTTGACGGCTTTCTCGGCCGTGACTGCTCGCAGGTCGTGGGGAAAGACCTGCCAAACTATATTCACGTAGCTTAGCTGCATGAGTTAGACCGAAGTCAGCACTCAGTGAGTTACGTGCACTCTCGATCGCGCGTACGTCTTCCGGTCTAATAGAGTGAGATCTCAACGCTCGATCAAACTCGGTGATGGGTAGTGAGGCAGATCGCTTAGACTCTGCCCCGGGGAACGGCCGACTTCTTGTTCTGGGTGCCGATCTGTCTTTATGATTTAAACTGGGCACTGAATCTTGTGGTCGACCATCCTCAGCAGTTGATCGTCGATAGGGTCCGGGGCGCACTGGCACAGAGCCAGCTTCTGAGTCGGTGTTTCCGGTGCTTTCGTTATCGTTGACTTTCTTTTTGCGATTAAAGAGCTTGCCCAAAGCACCACGAAGGGTCGACTGCTTCCGTTGCGGACGCTCCTTAGTCTGAGAACGGTCTGTGCTAACAAAAGAATGCCTGTTTGATGGCTCAGCCTTTTGTAATCGGCTTGTTGTTCCGGGATGGCGCGCATGTACTGAATATCTTGGTTCTTCTCTAAAACTGCTTGCCTCATTGTGGCGAGGTTCTGGGAAAGTTGGTGATCTGAAATCGCTGCGTGATGGAGTGGGCTCAGGCTGAGATTCTTGGAATTCACCCTGAACAGGCGTCGCGATGCTGGTACCAGGATTGCGAATTGGAAACTCGTCGTCCATAGAAGTCGGAATGGGAACCGGTCCAGAGATCCTGCCACGGATCGCCGACGGTTGACTATCAACAGGCTGAGCGCTTGGAGCAGCGCCGGCCCCAGATTTCCACGGCTTCTTCATTGCTGGAAGCGTTGTGGGGGATGATGGGATGTGTGGCGACGGAGAAGGTGAAAATGTGACAGAAGAGTCTTGGAATAGTAAAGAGAATGGAAAACAATATAAATAGAAGCGGTCAAGCGAAATAAACTGACAGTATGCCCTGACGCATAGTATTCTTGGATGAGTGCTCGTAAAACAAGGTCTTGACCCGTGCACACTCGTCTATACATACATGGGCAGCCTGGCCTATCTTCGGTTGACGAGGGGCACGGCACTGAAAGACAAAGCACAGAGCGGGTAAACGAGTGTAAATAGAAATGAAAGGCAATTTATCAGTTTATAGCATTGCGGGAAAAATCGCCCTTGCCGTCCGAAAAGGGCGAACTGAATCCAAAGAGGAAGAATGACAGGACGAGAGGGTTTGAAACAAACACACATACGGGCTTGCTAGACCGAGTGGGTGGGCAACTGGCACCTATTAATGTCTGGTCAGCAGGATGGATATGCAACGCACGCCATGCGAAACCGCGCTTGAGCCTGCGGGCCAGGGACCATTTGCGGGTTCTTGAAGCGCGACGAAACGTTCAATGCCACGCTGGATGACATGGAGGAACGAAAGGGGGTGCTGGAAGGCATGCCAATTTGACAAGGGGCCTGGCGGGGAATGAAATAGCTCGAAGGAAGCAGACCATACATGCTTCCTCCCAGCACCGTTAGCTCGAGCGGTGAACGGGACGACATGTGGTAACGGCTAGTCTGGTTGGATAAGCTTGATCAATCAATGCAGGATGAAACTCGCTGTTCAAATGGCCAGCATGATGCTTGCGTGGAGCCATAGAGGAATACTTGGAAACTCACAGAGAGAGGTTGTGATGTGTTCGTCCCGCATCGTTTCGAGGCCAAGAGCCAGCGGAGCTGATCTGAATGGCTCATTATGCTGCGGCTATTAAGACAGGGGTTGTCCAATTACAGACAGGTTGCACCCTCTTGGAGACCCTTGTCATTTCAACGGACGAAGCAGAGCAAAGCCTGGGCATCGGACGGACATCACTTGTCTGCTCTGTCGAGACACCGCAATGACCGCACTGCAATGAACCCTGCATATGAGATTTCAGTTGAACTGAAGCCATTTAAGACAGGGGTGGACTACTCGAGAATCGAGCTCATTAAAGTTTTTTGCATCAAATTGGCAACAAGAGTCTTGATGCTACGGTGGAGATTTAAACAGTCCAGGATCCGATATATGTGTGTCTTGCTTGCCTCGTGGCTCGAAGCCGGGTGCATGACATTCCGAGCATTGTTGAGACAAGGTCGCTTCCTCGGGATAAACGAATAAACGTGTATCCGAATGAAGAGTTTCGACCATTGATGGACGTAGATTAGCCGTGTATGTATTAGATTTAAGGCCGCACGCGCCGCTTCCGAGGAACCTGCCGCATTGATTCAGAGCGATTGAATCAATTTGAGGCGTTCGTATCCGCTGGAGCAGTCAATCTAACGGTTATAGTCGAGATGAATATTCGTTCGTGGTAAACCCTAAGTCGTGGAGTAGGTATGGAATATGACAGATAGGAAAAAGTGATGATCGCGTTACAGGATGAGGCACTTTGCTTTCCTTAAAGCTGTTGGGGTGGCACCTCCCCATTTGACAGATAGCACGTCATTCATGAGGAAGGCACCCTCACGGCTGAGACTGCTTGGTTCATGCGCAACGCCCCATCCCCGTTAGAGGTTGGATAAAGTAGGATTATCCTTTCCCTTCTTCATCTACAATACAATGCAAACCTCAGAGCATCAAAATCAATATACTACCTCTTTCTTAGCAACTGTCAACCAACGAACGCACCTAGCTAAGCGTTAACTATGTGCGGCCCCATGCGACCTAACGTTAGCACACACAAGCTCGAACCAGTTAGCGCCCGCGGTCGCTAAACGTTCATCTGACTTGACTTACTTACATTGCGTTAGAGCCACCGCAAAAAGTAACCATAACTCCAACCGCAACGCCACAGTCTTCAATAATACAACGCCCAATTGTTCGAGATCCAGGTTGTGCTTTGGCGTGGGTTCTTCCAGTTTGTCTTGTCTTTGTATGGGCGCAGATACTCAGTAGCTAGCACTCAGGGTTACAAATTGCTCAAATGCATCACGAGCTGAAACCAACCATTACACACATCTCAACTGCTAACTTACTGTACAGGCCTATGGTGCAAACACAGCATTAGTATGTATGCGCCCAGCCAAGTTGAGAGCTCCATAGTTGCGTTGCTGCTGTACACGCATTACCAGAGGACAAGTTTATGAACATCCTCTGGCGTGCATCCTCCCAAAATGATGCCTTCGCATCGTACCTGCATCCTTCCTCTTTTGAGGACACGCTGCTCTTTGACAGTGATATAGCACTATAGCCCTCTAGGATATCAGCCTTTTTGTGTTGGAGAACTCTTGGTGATCCTCCATGATCTGCCCTGACGTGCCCGATCTAAGGAACCCATCTCGTGTCGGCGGGACCTAAGTTAGGCGACAGGGATGTCACTCTATTTTCCGACCAATGAAGCACCATCCGCATGGCACGGCTTTTTAGAACGTCTCGACATTGTCTTTTGCCGCACATCAGCAGCTGTGCTATGCAGATTTCAGTCTGTCTGTGGCACTGCAAAACTCAGCAACAATAGGTCGTTGTTGAGCCGGGGTTCCCTGAAACTGACACAACGGGTTTATTTGCTTATTGTGTAGTAGTTTGCAGTATGCATGCTGCCAAGTCACCAGACCTAGCGTTGGTTTTGATCACCGTCTACGCTAATCTCTTCCTTGTTTGATTTCAGCTGATGCTTTGGAATGCTGTATTTGACCTCAAGGGTGTTATTTACTGCCCTTGCAGGTCTAGATAATAGGGAGAAACATCGTCTATGTCTTCCCTTGACAAGATTAGAAAAAAACCCTACCCACTGGCAGGAAAACAGACTAGCACAAACAGTCCCCCACGGTTCGGCAGTCCCACAATGAATGAGCGACCTGAAACAGCCCAGGATATTGATAGCTGGCGTTGCAACTGCGCTGTTTTCTTCCTCGAGTAACCGCAGCTCTACCAAGTCTCTTAACTACTTTTGTGAATAAATCGGCATGTAGAGAAAGCTTACAGGCGTTGACCTGACCAAAGGCGGATAGACATTTTCTCAGCTCTGAATTTGAAAGCTCCAACTCTCCGGAGAGGCTAAGTAGGCGACGTTTCAGGAGAAGCTGAGGTCACCCATTCCCGCTTTCCTTCCGCCAAGTAGTGCGCTCGACTCGGGGCAACATGAATCAATACTCGATCTGTCGGCCGAGATGCCCAAGATGACGCTATGACACGGCTTTACGTATCAGTATCACCAGCAAGCATTTGCTATCCAAAAGCGAGGTGGGGTTATCTCATGCTCAAGATGTGGCTAATCATGCGTCAAGCTTGAAGCATCCGGGTATCGCAAGTCGGCGTTGTCTTCTAGATATTGCATCCATTTCTTCAAGAAGCTGCTTCCTCTGTGAAACCGGTGCGTTAGTGATGCTTCGTCTCGTGTGTATCGCTGGAACAATTTGCGCAGCACTTGTCAAACCACCGGCTGCAGCTTCGAGGCCTAGTGCCACTGCGTCGTGAATGTCACTTACTTCTGAACGGTTTCCGAGTCCCCGATAACTGTCAAAGATCGCTTAGGACGTGTCATCGCAACTGAATGGACCTGCATTAGCTAAAACGTCGTCTTATGTTCGTCTACCCGACCCAGAACGGGAAGCCTCGGGATGTCACCTTACCGTTGAGACGACGTCTCTCGCCAAGGAAGCCAACTTCGCCTTCAGAATTGCTTCGAACCAGGCTCACGATTACTGCTTCTTTTTCACGACCCTGAAAGCCGTCAACGCTGCCGAGCTCGATACCAGGAAACTTGTCTTTGAGTGGAGCCAGGACGGCAAGCTGAGTATTGTTCCATCATTAGTATGTGTTTCACTTATACGCCACTAAGCTCATATTGATCGCACCTGAGCATTGTAAGGCGTTACAACAGCTATGTCTTCCGGACGAACCCCAGCAGCCACGAGTTGCTTTACGTGTTGTTGCACAAGAGCTGCCTCCATTTCATTGCTCTTACTGTCGCCGTGCAAACTTGCCTTGCCCTTTTTGGGAGTGTCCTTGTCGTCTTCTTCGTTCTTTTCTGGAAAGTCTCCGCCCTGAGTATCGATGAAGATGACAGGCTCACTAGTATCCTCGTTGTCCTCGACTTCATATTCAAGGTCCTTTAGGAGACGATGTTTCACCGCATCAGCAGCAATAAGCTTGGAGTCGTATAGTTCGTCAGAAGGAAAGCGCATAATACTCTCGTGCATGCGATACTGTGTGGTCAACATTCGTTTGATGGAGGGTCCATGCAACGCCAGCAGTCTGTCAAACAGAGTAACTTCGAGCGTGGCACCCTTTGTGATTTTGACGCCCTCTTTGACTGGTGCCTTGACCTTGGTATTGGTCGACTTTATAGTTGGGGGGAGCTGCAGATGATCACCAGCACAGACAACCTTTTTAGCAGATACGAGAGGAACCCAACACTGAGCCTCAAGAGCCTGGCTGGCCTCATCGATGATAACGACATCAAACTCTTCGTTTCGCAGTTGGTAGCCTCCTGCTCCATGCAGTGTCGCAAGGACAACCTTACTACCGCCAATGAGGGTACTAACACACCGGCGTTCTCGCTCGCGAAATTCTTTCCGTAGTTCTTTAAGATCGTTGTAAATGGCCTTGCGTTCCTTGCCGCTCTTTGTCTTTTTGATTGAGGCCTGCTTCGTGTCCATCTCGGAACGTATATCTTTCACAATCGTGCCGGCCTCTGATGTCTGGGTGAGTACGTCGAGTGAGTGGTCTACAACAGAAGGCAGTAAACGCGCCGGGTGCCCCAGACGGAGAATCGGGACCTTGTGAGGGGCTAGTCTCTCGACAACGTTATCAACTGAAATGTTAGAAGGGCCACAGACGAGAATTCTTTGTTCCAGCTTGATCATCTGAAGAATCAGTTCGATGAGGGTGTGAGTTTTGCCGGTCTAGATACGAGTCATCATGTATGTACTGTTTATGTGAGTTATTGACTTACTCCTGGAGGTCCATGGATCAAAGCCACCTCTCGGGAGGCTAGAGCGAATCTAATTGCATCCTTTTGTGAGTCGTTGAGTGTGGGATCAAACCAGTCGAGGTTCCCCACGCTTTCATCCTTTGTCAAGTCTGTAGCGACTGGTGATGGACTTGACAAGCCGAAGAGCACTCTGGTTAAGCTGGAGTATTCCGACTCATCCATCTTGTTCAGCTTCTCCATTGTCCAGTTCATTCTGCCCACAGTTCTTGTCAGCTTGAAATCATTTTGATATGTGAACAGAAGATGCTTCGAGGTACCTTTTGTATGTCACCTCATCGGCCAACTTGACTGCCCAGACCCTCCCTGTAAAGGCAACTTCCTCCTTTCCCTCGTCGATCGCAACAGAAACCCATTCTCTTCTCACTTTTGTCACTACACCTCTGGCGCCTTTCTTTTCCAAATCCTTCACCTCGCGCTTCTTGGCGCTCCCGGCAGGCTGCTCGGCGACAAGGACAATGTCTCCCGTGCGCAAGCCATGCTCAGGCAATTCGTCAGCTGAGCCCGTAGCAGCATCGGGGGAGAGCTCGACAACTGTCCGGCCACCAAGACCGGTGCGCTGGCCCGAGACGACGAGGTTTGTCAGAGCAATACCAGCGCGCTGTAGGGCTGTGGGACTGTGGTTAGAGATGAGGTCGCTTGTTTCGTTGATCTCGGTCTGGAGCTCTTGGTCCAGCAGTGCAAGCTGAGTGGTGGCAAAGGTAGGAATATCAACAGGCTTTAGCTTGGAAGCCATGATTGATTTCTGTACAATTGTGCGATTATTCTCAAAAGGAGCTGGAACGTTCACAAGTCTGGAGTTGTCAGTGTAGGAGTTTAGAGATGGGATGGTGTTTGGTGGGGAGCTTTAAGAATGGACCCCGCCATAACCCGCTGTGACGTCTAACGACTCATGAAAATAGACTGGGCAGTCATGATGCCTGCCATCATGAGAGCTTGCAAAAGTGCATTTCAATGATGAAATTAATATCTAATGCCGTATTCCGACCAAAAGTACGTATGATTAGACCAATCTTGTTCTAGAAAGTCTTGTGCATGCAAATACTCCCAATATCATGTCATGATGCGAATCCCATGCAAATGCGCCATGTGCAAAGCAACCCACCACTACCTATATACCCAAGCCCCAAGTTATTTCAGCAAGACCAATGCATAGTAGGTTATTAATAATATACAGGAAAGGCCTACAGCTCGTGCTCTGAAGGATGTATAGCAATCACCACCACAAGAGAAGCAATCATGATGGCTAGGGCAACGAAAGCAACAATCATGATTGTGCCACGACTGGCTGGGAACTTTCCCTTTATTACATACTGCTGAGATTGGAAGTAACGCTTATATCCGAGAAACAGGACCAGAATACTGATGCCCAGGAACGTTGTGCCGAGAGGTTTGCCCATGTGTCGTAGTGTCGCAGCGTTTCGGTCGGAGATCTTGTCGCCATCGTTGCCGCTCTCCAGACTGGTATTGAGTCTGAATAGTTGTGTAACAGCAATGCCTATACTCGCAAATGAAAGAGACGTCCGTAGCCATGCTAGAAATGTTCGTTCTGTTTTGCTGTGGTCAGTATTGAAAGTTGGCAATGGTGTTTGGACGTGAAACTTACCGATAGCAAGATGATCACGTGCGACACTGCCTTTGTTTTCCAACTCTATGGAATGGAACTTTTCCGCCTGTGCCTTCCACCAGGGCTGACCTTCATCATCTGGTTCATCCTGTTGGTTTGCCTGAGAACTCGGTACAGCCCCGTTGCTGTTTGGCCGAGAAGGTGGTATTTGACGCGAGCTTCGAGTAGAGGTTTTGCGAGCGCGGGGACCGGAAGTCGCAGCGCTTGTAACGTTGAGAGAGCTGTAGTTCAGAGGTGGTGTATGAGAGATGAAGCCCGTGGCCTCGTCGGCGCTACTATCATCGTTTGCAGGATTCGCTTTAAGAGCCGAGTTGGGTGGGAGGATAGGACTGCCGGCGGGCATGGGGGAGAGGTTGGTTGGAGAAGCAGTAGGAGCCATTGACTGGGCGCGTTCACGAGCGTTCTATTAGAGATGACAAGGTATTATTAGCATTAATTGCAATACTAGATGTATTTGCTAAAGGGTGAATATGGTACGTGAGGAACAAGAGGAACTGGGAAGAAAGACAAGCACGCAATCTTCGGCTAAGCAGTCGGAAGCTATGTCAAACGGGGGAAGATCCGCCGGTAGTTGATGAAATGAACGCCACCAATTGTACGGTGAAGATAGTTCGAACAAGCACATGCATGGCTGAGAGCGATAAGAAGCGTACATATGTGCGAGCATGATCAACGACCAGAGAAGACAAGAGGTTGGCAGATCGTCTTCCGCTCTCGCACTTTCTGCGTGTGATTGAACTCATGAACCCATGTCTCACACGATAGCTACCTGCCTAGGTAGGCATGCATATGAAGGAAGAATCTACCCACCTCTAATATCTCGTTTATGCGCGTGTTGGACGAAGAATGCCTTCCCATATTAAACCCGATACTTGAAGATCGGGCGGGGGCATTGTTATGAGTATTGGCATCTGCCTCTGGCGCAGTCTCGACCATCACGAGATCAACCGGAACAGGCTTGGCACCTTCTCAATTGATATGCGGCGCGTAGAGCGCTGAAACTCGCGCGACTAAATTGGAGGCGACAGCGGGTAGATTGTGGTACTATGTTGGACGCTGTGCGGGAGACGTTGCAAAAGTGAGGTCTGATATATGAAAGATGATGAAGAACGATGGATCCGTATGCTTGTTAGGCTGTGAGGTCACAACAAGCTTGTCTTGCCTCAGACCCAAGTTGCAGTGGGGTTGTCTCTTGCGACAGGCGCTCAGCCTCCCTAGGTTGTCTTGAGTCTAGCGGTTCAGGCGCCTCTATCAGCTCGTTATTGGATAGAGGTGAAGCACGTTGAAGGAGAATCACATACTCACTACAAGAGACTTGGATCCGAAATTCGTATGTTTCAATCTTGAGTTGAATCGTAAGATATTGCTCTTAGTAAACATATAATTTTGATGGCCTTATCACGCAGGTGGTTCATCATCATCTGACTCTGAGAATACAGCGTGACCTAACCACTAGTCTCTCATTATGGGAACCAACCCATCAACTCTCGAAATGATGATCAAGTTGTCAATGGGAAATAGAAACTTTGTTGGATATCATGAGTAAACATCTGTGACCCGCTGTGTTCAACCCGCAAAGCCCGGAACTCTCTTTAAAGCCGAGTCCAGCTTGGCTTTCGGCCCCGTTTCGGCCGTTGGATTGTTTTCCCTTTTAGGAAATCAGTTCTGATCTCCACTGGTTGAGTGCACGTTTCACCACCTTTAATTCCGATGTCAGCTCTTATGCCCGTATAAGTGGACGACGATAGCATCATAGAAGGAGAGAGGTATCAAGGAACGCTGTGATCTTAAGAAGAACAGATAATGAATAAATACTAAGACATGGACCTTCATTTTCTCCTTTCTAATCACTTCACACTCATCAACTACACATTACATCTATTCGCTACAACTACTTGACTACTCAGTGTCTGCACTGTACTTTTCCACAGCACATTCAACATCATCATGTCGCACAATATCCTTGGAAAGCAAGTTGGCCCTATTGGCTATGGTCTCATGGGTAACGACAGTCTCTGATAACTAAACCCAATACAATCTAACCATTCTATAGGCCTGACTGCGCGTCCTCTTCCTGACGAGACTACGTTTGCCGCCATTCGAACTGCTCTCGATGCTGGCTGCAACTGGCTCAATGGCGGGGAGTTTTATGGTCCACCAGACGCAAACTCACTAGCTCTCATCCGCCGTTATCTTGAAAAGTACCCCGAAGATGCTGATCGTATCGTCCTTACCATCAAGGGAGGCTTGGGCCCCAACTATGTTCCTATGGGTAGCAAGGAGAACATCCGTCGCAGTATTGATGACTGCATCAAGGCCCTGGGCCCTGCCGGACGAATTGCTTCGTTTGAAATCGGCCGCAAAGACCCCAACGCTGACTACGAGAACGACACCCTTGCCACCATCGACGAGTATGTCAAGGACGGTAAAATCGACGGCATATCGTGCAGCGAAATCAACGCAAATACTCTACGCAGTGCAGCAAAGAGATTCAAAATCACCGCGGTTGAGCTTGAGCTGTCGCTCTTCACCACAGAGCCCCTGACAAACGGTCTCCTAGAGGCCTGTGGAGAACTTGGCATTGCTGCTCTTGCATACTGTAAGTATTGCACTCTTTGATCTGAAATGAATTACAGCATCTAATAAGAATCTCAGCTCCCCTTGGAAGAGGCCTCCTTGGAGGCCAGATCAAGTCCGCCAAGGATCTTCCTGAAGATGATCCCCGTGCCAAGATGCATCCTCGCTGGCAGGGCGACAATCTTGCGAAGAATATCGAACTTGTCAACAACGTTGAGGCTCTTGCGAAGAAGAAGGGCTGCACCGTGAGTCAGATCGCTATCAACTGGTTACTGTCCCTTTCTCGGCGCCCGGGCATGCCCAAGATCGTTCCTATCCCTGGGTCTTCGAAGCCCGACCGCATCCGGGAGAATGCCACGATTGTTAATCTGACCGACGAGGATTTGCATGATATTGACAATCTGCTCGCCTCCTTTACCCCAGCGGGCGAGCGATATCCCCCTCAGCATATGAAGTATGTCGACGCATGATAGCTGGATGAAGGGAATAGGTGGTACAGAGCTAACCAGTATATACATCATGTTTGACATTCTGGGTTCAGCTAGTTTATGGCATCAGCATGGTTAATGAGTCGAAGTAGTTGAGTAGGAAATGTATGTAAAATCAAGAGATTTGTTCTCAGATACTTTTATTTAAATTTTCACAACTTCATATAATCATGTACCACGTATCAAGGTCGTTTCGAACAAGCCCACGACCGTGACGTTACACCCCTCAGATGACCATATGGATCGGCAAGGAATGAGAGCTGCCTCGCTGCTGTCTCCAGTGTTGTTCCAAATGGACTTGACTTGAAGAACGTCCGCATATATCATAGAAAGCTTGCTGTGTACAACCTCTGGCCCATGAGGAAGGAGTCGCTGGAAAGACTCCTGGATGACTCTTTGCATATTTGTTTTCAAGTCATCGAAAGCTGAAGACTTAGCCCCATCAGTGCAAGTATATGACACTGTGCTGTATACAACAGTTGCGGTTTCAGCCGTGACGACTGAATGCCACGTATTCCAGCCAGGAACATCGACTTCGGGAAGGGAAACCAACACAAGGCTACCCTCTTCCACTCTCGAAAGACCGTTATGAGCGTGCCATTCTACTTCTGCCTGCCGTGGTAGCTCTTCAACTTCAGCGGCAAACATAGGAGGGATACATGTCTCAGGCTCGTTCTGCTGACGAAGAGTGAGGACATCCCAGTCAGGAATGGCCTTACGGGCTGTCTTGTCATCGTTACCAAGTGACATATAAGCAGGATTGAACTTTAGGTCCCAAAGATCGGGGCCACCGTCAGCCTCTTCATCTTCATCTGGAGACCCGTGTGCTTTCCTCCAGATATGTCCTGCAAGCTGGGCACTGCGTTGGATCTCGGCTGAGGAGCTAGCCCGTGGGAAGTAAGCAACAGAACTTGTCCACCACTGCACCTTCATCTCGTGGCCTACTCGCCAGAGATGTTGCAGAGACAGCACTACCTGGAGCTCGTGCGACTTGTCAGATGGGTTTGGCAATAGCATCGTTGCTGGGATCAGGGGTATCTGCCCTGCAATAGAGATACACCTCAGGCCTGTGGCTTGATGATGAGCTGTCACTGGCACATCGATAGCTTGGCTATATGGACCAATGTTCGCAGGCGCCCAGTAAGATCTGGATTGTACATGTAGGCCATTGCGATCTTGTGCTGCCTCAAGCGTAGGCGCACTGAGATAGACGGCAATGTTCACGCCTTCTGGCAGTAGGTCGCCGCAGGAGATAGTCACTCGAGATGGTGGATTTGGCTTTGGGAACAATTTCCCATACACACTATTGACCTTTGGAAAGTCTGACATGCGCCGCAGAACAATAATGGTGTTTGTGACATGGGAGAGCTGAATACCAGCTTGTGACGCTAGGACTCTGATCTTCTCTACCACCTGAATGGTCTCCTCTTGGATTGACCTTTCGCTTGTGGTGGCGTCTGGAAGAACAGACCAACGCTGAGTTTCGATATCCTCAGTTGAGGACACTGGATCTCTGGTCAGTGACACCTGCTTGGCTGAAGCGTCTGTATGCCTCAGCTGATCCAGGGGTAATGACAGTTCATCAAACACAGCCTTGAATCGCAGATCGAGGAGATCGGGTACCCGAACTGTTGGCTTGTGTGCATGATCTTGTTTATCCTCTACCCGTGCACCAGCCAACAACAGCCATGAGCAGCCACCTCCTTCACGCACGATCCTGCGCCCCTGTTCCAGGATGGATATTCTCTTTCTAAACACTGAAGAAGGACCATCCAGAACGAGCGTCTCAAACTCACCACCCTCTCCCAAGGCTGCGGCACCCTGAGTCGAGCCAAATTTGCGCAACGCGCTCTTGACACGACTTGAGCCAGTCTCGCTTGACACGCGTTCCCACAGATGGTCTTCGTCTAGACCAGCACTGGCAACTTTGATGATCCGTGCTTCTAGTCCAGCGTTGGCCATATCGATTAACAGCTGCGTGTCGTCTGCGATGGCTCCAGGTGGGGGTGGCAAGATCGGATACTGCCATAGGTAGGCCAGGGGCACGAGGCCCAGACGCAGTGCTATTGACTCAACACGGGTGCGCTGGTAGGTGGACAGGATGGCACCTGCACAGACAGCATTGGCCTCTGGATGGCGGGCGACTATAGCCTGTAACAAGGGCAACATTGACTCTGTTTCGTCGCCGCTATCGCCCTTGTCCTTGCCCTGAGCTTCGACCGTGGCATCGTAGTCCCTCTCGTGGCGAACCGCATGTCCAGTGATGGGCAGCCGATATAGCGGCAGACCAGTCGCAGCGGCGTACAGGGGGAGGACCTCGTGCCCGACAGTCTGGTACATGAAACTGTTCAGATCCGTATCGGAAGGCTCCCCCGAGTCCTGGCCAGCATGTCCATGTCTTTCGGAAGGCTGAGGTACCCACGTCTCCGGATGGATATGCTGGAGGCCCTCGGGAGATATGATATCAGTGGACGTATGGTCATTGGTCTCTGGCCCAGCCTTAGTGGCGTCTTCCTGGCGGAACAGTGATTGCCCGTGTGGGATACCGTTGGCACCTGAGCTTGAGTCGGATGTCAAAGTCCCTGATCCTGGGAAAAGATTTGCAAGAGCCACGATCTTGTGGCCGTGCTCTATACAGTGGATCAGATTGAAGAAGCTGTCTTTGCCTCCCGAGATTAGGGCAATGACATTCAGCTGTTCTGAAGCCATGGTGGATATTGGCTTTGCCTTATGTGACCAACACGGAGGCAGTCAACGGGCGGAAAATGAAGGCCCGGGCAACAGTAATCTGGTCTGGTAACAATTTAGCAATGGGCCAGAAAACAAATTGGAAGGCTGAAAGAAGAAGGCTATGGCGTACCTGAGATTATGTGCCGATATTTGATCAAGTGTAGCGCGGTTTAGTGTGTGGTGTGGTGTATGGTGTAAGAGCATCGATAGTACAAAGCAGATTCATTTGGTGGAGGATGTTTTAGACTGCTTTTTCTCTGTGGATCCTGGGCTTACAACCTACCAAAACCAACCTAACCAAGCCCAAGTCCAAGCCCAAGTAAGCAAGAGGACGACCAACTCTGAAGAAAAAACTATAATGGCTGGCTTGACTCTATGCGTTTCATCTCGGGATGGCTGAAGCTAGCAAAGAAGGGCCAAGTCCCTGAATGATCTAGCCAGCTTGAGGTGGACAAACAATTTTACTCCCCAGAGGTGTTAGTCCAGGACCTTATTTTGTCCCCTGGCCTTGGGGCTGACCAGCCGGAATCCAGCCTTTGAAGAGGCGTCGATCAATGGGATTGGCTTTTTTCTGATCACCGTCGCTCCCGTCTCGTGTAATTTCTTCGCCCCGTCTCTATCTCAGGGCTGTTGTGCTGCCGTGCTGCCGTCCGTGTTATATGGGAATGGCGTGGTGGAGAGTTTGCAGTCCGAGCCATGACGATCACAAAAGCAATACGTGAGACATCAGGGTCTTTCTCGCTGATAGAGCCGCGAGCGTTAGGTCGACGACATGTGCCGAAAATCCACCAAAGGATGCTTTGCGACCAGAAACTACACTCAAGTTAGCCTGAGAAACGAGTAATGTATACGATCAGTCCCACCCCTAGGAAGCGCTACCCGTGGATTTTCGACACCAACACCAACGCCAACACGGACAAGATAGACAGGGTCCATGTCCCTGAGCACAACCGGGGCGCTACCTGAGATCGCCGATCTGAACTCTTTCTTCACTTCTAGCCTCGACTGAAATGTCCGTCGAGATGGGAGGAACGGACTGTAGAGAGGTAGCCAGCTAGCCAGCAGCTCCTCCGAGTTGGAAAAGTGGTACTACAGTGTTGGATGTATCAGTGGCTTATCCAGGGTCCATGCAAGGTCCCACGGGTGCTACCAGCGATTATGAAAAGCTTGGCTCTGTGAGCTACAGTCCAGTAGCAATACTAACTACTCCAGGACGGTACGTTGCTTCGACTCCAGCAAACAAGTTGGCATGGAGGGTTAGAGGGTCCCAAGTTTCCCTTTGTGCGCACAAAGTAAAAGATCAAACAGACAGAGGCAAACAAGTCACAAGAGGCAATCACGAGGCATGGGAGATCAAAATATGTAGCAGCAATGTAAATTGTTGATCAATAGATCATACTTCTAATGTATACATGTAGCGTTGTAAGGATGAATGAGTGTCCTGTGATTGTGACCAGCACGTTCATATCCTTGACATCTCTAAATCCAGCAAGCAAACGACAGACAAAGAATTAGAGTAAACACAAGAATATGGCAAGACGAAAGACAAGACCCTTTCATCTCCCATCGCCGTCAAGTGATACCGTCACTCCGGCAAGCCTTCAGTTCCAGCTTCTGGCCGCCCAAGATGATTACAACGAGTGTAAGAACGGCAAGCAGCCAAATTTGTATGGTAGTCTTTGTCGCTAGCAAACTCATCACACCTTCTTTCGCTCCTAGGTGTGGATTCCCAAATATTCTCAAAAACCAAGTAATTTTTTTTCCCTCTTCGCGCCAGATGTATCCGTTGAAAAACAAAGTCGCCCAGATAGCCATGCTCAAACGGCGGTGTGCACGATTGGCAGTCGCAATGCATTGAAACTCTTGAATAAAAACAAGATGTCGATAAAAATCAAATGTCCTCCCTGTTGTCGTCATGCGTAGAGGAAGCTGTGGATATTGTTGATACAGGTTATAGTGACGACTTGTAAATGCTATCATTATCGCTTGCACTCTTTTATGGTTCCCTTTAACCCAAGGTTGTTGTTGTTGCAACCCAAATGGAAAAATGTTCCGTGACCCAAATGCCACCGTCAAGTGAATGCGGATGGCCGAAGAAGAAGAAGGTCGTCAGCGTCGTTTCGGCATATGTCAAGACAGTCGACTGGCTCTCTTGATCATGTTAGATATTGAATAGTGTTGAAACCATTTAGTCGGAGCGCTTGCGCTTCTTCTTGTCCTGGTTGCTTCCCTCGTCCGAAGAAAGCTCGCTGGCACTGCCAGGAACCTCGGAGGCGATCTGGAAGAGGACCTTGCCGTAATTACTATAGTCGTCGGCAGATACCATAGAGGCATCGTAGGCATGCGAGTCATCATCGATCAAGTTCATGACGATGGCACCGCTGCCGTGGGTTCGGGCATGCTGGGCCAAGTTATCGCTTCGGGAGAACTTCTTGCCACACTCGTTACACTCAAAAGGCTTCTCTTGTGTGTGGAGAGAGCGGTAGTGACGCTTGAGGTGTTCCTGGCGGCGGAAACGGCGGTTGCAAAGATCGCAGACAAAGGTCTTGGAGGGATCCTCGGTAAGAGACTGCTTGCGTCCTCGGCGGTTGGCAGGAGCGGGGAGGGGAGCAGGAGAACCCTCGGAGCCAGAGGAGGCACCAGAGTCGCTACCCTCAGCAGCCTGGTTGGAAGACTCCTGGGTGTTGCCAGAGTCGGCAGCGGAAGCAGCAACGTTCATGATGGGAGCAGTGTGACGCTCCTCAGACTGAGCCTTCTTGACACGCTTGTCCTGGTGGCAATCTTCAGAAGCACAAGTGGAAGCACAGGTGGAAGAAGGGCTGGAGTGAGAAGGGAACTGGAAAGCCTCGTTCTCGTCAAAAGACAGATCCTCGTCACCAATGAAGCTACCGTGGCCGAGAGAGACAACTGAAGAACCAGTGCAAGCTCGAGGTCGGGTAATGTCAGCAGAAGCGTTGGTAGGCACCTCGGCGAGGTTGACAAGGCTGTTGACAAAGTCGTCCTCAGAGTCAAAGTCGGAAAAGTCTTCAAAGGTGGGGAGGCCGTGAGCAGCAGGGGTGAAGTCAAAAGACTGCGAGGCAATCTTGTGCTCAACCTTGATCTCGTCGGCACAGAACTCAGGAGCAAGAGTGGTGTTGATGGCGCCGGTACCGACAGTCAAGTTTCGTGGGTCGCAGAAGTCAACGTCCAAATCCGGAGTAGACACAGATCGCGCGTAAGGCGCGGGTGAGGGAGACAGAGATGGAGTGGACAGAATGTCGCTGGCGGTGTTGCTAAGCTGAGATTGGAGGTACACTACCAGACAGAGTTAGCTTCCAGTTCATTCCCGTATATGCTCCACTATTCGGGCGCTATGACAGCGCACTGCAGGCCTGCGCCATGGTGGGTGATTGGGTTGAGAAAGCGGCAGCCAACGTCAGCACCACCCAACTTTCCCGCAATCACCACCAAAAATAGGCTCAAGTCCGGGTTTGCGGTACGATGCCATCATGCACTTCCATATTTGGAACAATTTGAGATAGTGGAAATTGTTTGCTTACCAGGTGTCATGGGAGGAGAGCCGCAGCTCGACCAGTCGAGGACTGCTGTCTCAACAGGCTCCAGAGCCTCCTTGAATCCGTCAAGGCCATCAAGACCAGAGAACATGGGGTTCATGGGAGTCTGAAGCACCTCGCAGGCACTGGGGCTGCCAATAGTGCTGCCGGAGGTTGACAGAGGTGGTGTTGATGGGAAGTAAGGGTTGTTCTCGTAAAGCTCGTTCTCCAACAGAATGGCGGGCTTATGCGACATGGGCTGAGGCGAAGCAGTAGGAGTCATGACGGCAGGACCATTGCTGTACAGCGTGGGAGGCTGAGAGTTGCTGGCAGAGCTGGGTCGAGAGTAGACGGGAGTGGAGGGAAGCGTAGGGACCATGGGATACATGTGCATCTGTTGCTGAGGGTAGTGTTGTCGGACATCATGCTTGGACTCTGTGTTGTAGAAATAGAAAGGGCCTTGGCCAATGGCCTGGGGCATCATTGTGGAATCCATTTCTAATGGAGACGATCATGTTAGCCACGCTGTGCATAGATTGGCATTCCCAAGATTCCACAAACCTTTTAGAGTTGGCTGTGGTGGTGAGTTTAGTTATTAATTGGTATTGGTATAGTTTGCTGGGACTGGCTGTCGGCCTAAGGATGGTGTGGTGTTCGATTCCTTTTTGTGTGGTGTTCCAAAGAGTGGTCGTCGAGTTGTGACTCGATGGTATTAGCTATATTGGTTGGGGACTTGTTGTTGTACGTGAAGAGTCTCAAGGTCAAGTTGAGGCAAGATCAAGAGGTTTATCAAGTATATCGAAAGTGCCGGAAGTGGTTGTTTATAATGAATGTGAGGGACTCTCGAGACGAGGATATCCAGCAAATAAGAACGATTCAAAAGAAGGAAGAACCTGGCATAAAAGAGAAGAAAGTATTACACAGATCCGTCGATCATACCGTTCGATGAGGAGAGAAACGAAGGATGGACAAGCACGGGGACCGTGGAGTGATAAGTACTGACGACGAGGCCTGGCGTATTCACACCAGATGCTCGATAGGCAGTTGGAAAACCCTCCATGTCGTGTCTCACTCGAGCAGCCAGGGTCAGGGAGCTGTGGATCAAGATCCACCACTACCACATCCCATTCTATGGACTCCACTAGCTTCACTCATTAGGTCCTGACACTCGCAATCTGTACACACCCACGCACACCCTCCCAGGGCTCCAGCGGCGGACCAGACGGCAGAGTGCCCCCGGACCCCTGTCATAGCACCCAAGTCATGTCTGGGGCAAGGGAAACATCCATCAGGTGCGGGCCTGGGCTTCCCTGGTCTTTCTTCACATTAAGCCCATGGATGCCCTAATGCCTTCTGCCACTCTTGCCAGTACGGGCGACGGGGCCACGGTTCCCATCCACACCACTATGGCGCAGCCACTGCTCTTTTCTAATTCTGGACGAAACGTCGAGCCTATCCGTCGCCGGATGGCCCGCCGCGGTATGAGAGTAGCCTCCGAAGCCTATACCGTACCAATGCAACAACCCATGCCCCGACTGAATAAAGAGCTCGGCCATAAAGTAGTGGATAAAGAAAGGTATGGATATGGATGTTTATGTGGATGCGCGTGTGAGAAGATGGATGGCACCAAAGAGCCAAAGGCTCACGACAGAGCGTCCTCGGTCGCTTGTGCAAGTGTGCACAAGTCCCATGTCTTGCCCTTGGTGTCTCTTTTTGTGTTGTCGGTCACTTTTTTTCTTTTGTTGGTTGGTTTGTGTACGCGCGTGGTGAGTGATTATGCGTGTGCTAGTCTAATCAATCACCCACAGTCCGAACCATCCATTAGCATAATTCGATCCGACAAACGGAATGAATGCCACAGCCGCCATTAATGATGAGCACATCCTATTGCACATTTCTCTGCCTCCCTCATCTTATCCCTTCCATTCGTCTGCAAGGCTCTGCTATGCATGCTTATCCTATAGCCTCCAGCCAGTGGGGTTCTCGAGAATACCAGACTGACTTTGAGTTATGCCATGACCCTAGCCAAGGCGCGCCATGGTGCGCTGCTACTCGCTACCAGTAGCCTCCCTATCGCTGGGTGGCACGCAAACCGCAAACCGCGTCACAAGGGCTGCATAATCCCGCTCAATGATAGGGTGGTACCTTGGCGAGTCGGCGTGCATTGGATTCGCCGCGCCGCGCTGTCACAGAATAATAAACAACATGCGGTAATAGGTAATGAAGATTGGGCACGTTCAGAATGGATCCTGGCCGTGCACAACTCCAAACTGTCCACTCGGAATTGCGTTGTGCACCGCTTCAGTCCATTACACTGTCGTCGGCGCCGATATGCACGCTTCCATTCGTCGGGCTGTGTCGTGTCACATCCACCCGATGCATGGTAGGACATGCTATATGCAAGGTACAGGCGGTCGACGCTGCTTCACTCGTATGTAGGCCTCTTTAACTTGTTGATCACCTCGAAGCGGCCTCTGGCAGACACTCGACTTTGTGGAGCGTCAGACGTCACCCGTCCCATTCCGTCCCATCTCTTGATTGCTCTGCGGCCCAAGTTGGAGGCAACCTGTGGTGACGATGAGCTGCGTCGAGCTGTGGTTGGACAAATGGTCACGAAAGAGACCAAACGGGGTGATGGATCATGACGCTTATTTGGCGGAAACCTTGATCAATCATCGTTAGTATAGTAGGTGTAAGTTGAAACAACGACCAGAAACCAGATATCTGATCACAATGTAGTCTTGCAGTCAATGCATGACAGGGTGGTCTTCGTCTAACTGAGTCGACGTTGGAGGCCAAACTTGGGTTAATTGTTTATAGCCTGCCAAGTATGTAACTCTGTAGTTGGTCTTTTCTTCTTTGCAGAGTTGCTTGCCTACAAGCTTGCCTATCAGCTCGCATGTTTTGCTTGACTCGCATTATGAACTATGATGGCGCAACAAACCAATGTGGTATTCAGCTATGCTGTGCAGATGTTCGTTCTCGAGTCAAGTACTTGGTCGGTACTTGGTACATACATACAGGCTGTAGTTCAGCCGGTTTGACAGAGAATCGTAATAATTATCTCAGCGTCGAAACAAACGATGTTGGAATATCAATGGCCGATGAAGAAAAGCAACTTCCATGTGGGCCACCAGGGACCTAAACTGATCAACGATAAGTTCAGCAAGGCCTACAGCACGAGCACCAAAAATATAGCATTGCTCCCAGGTACTAAGGCTGACACTGCCTCTGCCCAGAATAGTGCAGGAATGTGAAGAGTCGGTGGAGTTCACAGCATCGCCCCATACTCTGGAGAGCATCTGAGAATGAATTTTATGCGGCAAACCCGCGTGCTGCGCTCAAACATTAGCTAGAGTCTGCATCTTTGCATAAAACAAAACATGACGGGACGGAGCGCCAGCGGCACCTACTGAATTTGGGCAAGTGTGCACTGCACTGCACTAAACTAGGATAGCACTACGAGCAGTCCGCCCAAGCATTAGTACGAGATAATGGATAGTTAGCACTTTGGTTACTAACGTTAGTTGGCATGTCGTACCTGACTGAGCTGAACTTACATTATTATCTGTAACATGATAATAGTAGTGCGCCAGTTGTGGAGAGAGATAGTGGATGATCTATTGCGCATGGCGTTGCAGCTTTATGACGATGAGCGAGCTGGATTGCGTAAGTCTTGTGACTTTTTCATGTAAGGTACCGATGGAGCGGCCAACTGCAGCTATCTTGACCCAGCGTTGGGTATTGGTATCTGGAGCTACGTATGTACGTTCGTTAGTACTCGTAATTCTTGTTACACTGGATTTCAAAGGATAGAGCAGCGTTGCTTCAGTCATGCGATCGTCCCAGGGAACCTTGCTGTGGGTAGGCATCATCCATGGTTCCTTCCCTGAGGATAAGTTAATTTGGCATTATTACCTAACAAGGGCAAGACCGTCCCAGCCAACCGTCCCTACTAGTGATAGGCTGTCAAAATTATCGAAGGGTCCAAAAGAAGACGAGATGACTTCTAAATGTAACGTCAGAGAAGCATTTCTGGCACCCAGGCCAAATCAAACCCCCACTGTCCATTGATAGCATCCATTACTGGGGACTGGCTAACTGGGAGCTGGGAACCGGGATTCAGGTCCCCGAGCCCTGCCCCGAGCAGTGACATTGACCCTCCGGCCCTGGACCCGGCCAATCGCCCATACATAATCTGAAATCACCTTCTGGGGAAGGTCCTTCTCGATCGGGCCTTGGCTCGTTACTTTGTTACTTCGTTCCTCTGGTCTGGGCGTTGGAGTGCGTCTGTTCTGTTCTGTTTTGTTCACTGGGTTGCCTCTATCTGGTTATGTCGCTGTTGGCCCGGCTGCCCGGCTTGCGGTAATTTTTTACGACTAAACAAACTACTGTATCATTACCCAAGCTAGACAATACGGTTAAGGGTGGCTTCAGGCTCAAAATACGCCACTCGAATTCTGCGTCGCTTGCCGCTATCTGCGCACGAGGAAGCCAATGCACGGATCATGGTACAACGGCGCCATGCTGCAATTGACCACCAGAGCGTGGTCTGACCTTGTAGACGAGTCAAGCATCTTGGTATCAACGACACCAGTAATCATGACACTCGTCCACAAATCCGCTCTCCAACTTCAACCCCGCCCTCATATACCCAAGGCATATCATCCAAGACCTCGGTGCTCACTGGTCTAAATCGAAGCCTCCCGCATCCCAGTTCCATCTTGCTGGATACAATCCGTTTCACCATTGCGCCCACAGCGAGTCAGCTCAGGCACGTCTGCCAGTGAGGATATTTGGATCGAGATCTGCACTAACACGGACGGTTCCACGACGATATTCCGAAATACACTACAATGCGTTTTGATACCCTGCGCTTTTTGCCTCGTGTCTGAGCTGCTGTCATCCCAACTTCCATCTGCCTTTCCTTTCCAGGGTCTGTCCGGGTTCAATATTGACAGCACCCACGCAAGACACTGAATATTGTGTACCGCCACTTGGCTGGCGTCACAGTAAATGCTCAACTTGGACCAACGGGAGGCAAGGACCAGGGTTTCTTTCACCTGTGACCCTACATCATGATATGGATCTCTTCAGTAATATTTCCTCAGGCTTGACCCATCTGGCATATCAAAACCGCAACCGAGCAGTAATCTGAGCCCTTCTCTGTGAGAGCAGGCATTAAGTAGTAACCGACTATTGGCAAAATCACCTTGTTGGTACGCACATGGTTTCCAATACTTTAGAAGACCTGGCTCAGGACGGAAATGCCACCGAAGGGAAGCAGCCCCAAACGGGCTAATCATCCTGTTGTTCACAATAGGCTTGATGACCGAGGAGTGACACCGGGCCATGCAATTGCCCGCCCCAGAAGTGGCTTCGCTCAGAACGTCCATGTTCCAGAAGGTCCAGAGAGTCTCGGCAACGAACCATCAATCTTCAAACCCGTCATCAACAGCTGAAACACTTCAGCAATCGATATATGCGTCGGCTCATGTATTCTGACGCATGCGCAGTCTTAGCGTCTTCAAACATGCAGCATGACATGAACCGACCCTCTATCTCTGTCTCGAACTTTTTAAAGCTCAGCTAGACAGCGTCTCCAAAAATATGCACAAATGTTTCTGTTGATGTTTCCGCCTCATTATCAGACCTAAGTCTTGTGGATGGCGGTTTGGCCCACTGCACTTGACCATTTTCTCTTTCAGACACGACGTTACAGATGGCAAGCCGAGTGGATATCTGATAGTCATAAGCCATGCCCGTTATGAAGGACATGCCCGAATTGTGGCCGTTCATATATGCCAGCCTAAAATGACCCGGCCTGAGTCCCATTGGTCAACAGAGAGGCTTCCTCAAACCTGAAACCCTAGCTGATGCATAAAGCTGCTGTTTCTACCTGTAGCGCCAATATTATACTTTGGGGTTGCATTAGCCAGGAACAATGCATACGAGCAGCACATAATGGAATAGCGTGTGGGGCAATGGCTCAAACGAGCACACTGAACACGACTCGACGCACAAATAAGGCACAAATCGACATCTCATTTCCTGATGCAAGCCACATATGCACAAGCACATGGGCTCACACACGCACACGAAATACATCGCTCGATCCATCTTCTCATCATTTTAGTCCTGACATGGACTCGGACTTGTGCCCCTGTGTTTGGACTTGTGCTGGTGCTTATGCATTTGAGCGCCCGCACGTGCATCTCGAGGACGGGCCACTGTTCTCATACGGTCATAGTCACGCTAGGATGTGAGGCGAGCGTTGCGGCAGTAAAAAATCTCGTCCAATAAGAGCAAGCAAGACGAAATAGCTCAACCAGCTCTCCAATATCTGCGCATGGGTAACTGTCTTTTATTTTATGTACCCTTATCTGAGGTCCAGATATGGATACCGAGGCTTCGATTTCCCTCTAGGCGAAACAAGATGGCAAGGTCCTATTACTGAGGAAGACTTTTCCTACACGCACAAACTATCTACCGTTTCGATTGACACCAACAGAAAGTCATGATGTCTCTTTGACACCGTAAATATGTACTGGAAATAACGATAGCTACCTACCTTCCCTGAGTTACATGAGAAGTGCTCAACTAGCTCAGCTCATATTTCTCAATCAGGTCCCAATACCATCACTGTTCTCTTTTTTTTCATAGTGGATATGAATGCATCATGAGGTAGCTGGGACCACGGAAAGTCGCCTCTCCAGCTTTGCTCTTCTTTGGGGTGACAGAGACCCCGTTGGCAGTCCCGGCAGCTCAGGCCTAACTGGTAGTGTTGGGTGCTGACTGGTGTTAGTAAAGCGACCCCCTCGTCCAGTCATAAGAACGAAACTGGTGGCAACTTTGGCTGCTTCGTACCTTGCATAACAACGTTCCAGTCTGCTGCAGAACGCTACATACATACAGAGGCCAGGGCCTGCAAGAAGCGAACGCCGCCGTTATGCAGGAACAGGAACGCCCAGCCGTTGCCGCCTCATAAATAAATGACAATCATTCTATCACAAGTTTGTTTGTCACATGTATTGGGCCGCAAACACACTTGTTGGATGTATGCACGCAGTTTGCTCACAGTTATCACACATGAGCACATATCACAATTAGGAATGACCACCAACAGACTGGTCATACCAAAAGATGATAGTAGGGTCCATGCTGTCACTTCACATGTAGTACAGTTTACAGTCGGATCATGTACTTCGACACCCCAGTGCCTAGGAGTCCGACTATGACGATCCGCTGGGAAACCAGCTCGGCAGGATCATTATTGCAACCACAAACAATAATCAATGCCGACTGTCTGCTAAGATCAACAGGTTGGTGGCAAGTGAATCGTCACTTCGTATTGGAAACGAAATACCTCCAATCCATTCGGCCGCCTGGCTGTCTGACTTTGGTCATCAGCTCCACCGATCCTCTTGACGGGTCTTTGCGAGTTCCCTCCACCTCGTAAGACTTTGGGAACGTGCTCTGAAGCTATCGACACCGCCGTCGCGCAGATACCACAGGATGGCATAGGCCCTGAACATTGAGGGCATAGACAGCTCCATCGCGCCGTTAGTGTCAGACTTGGGCCTCGCGGAGCCGGCTGCGCACATCCCGGCGCAGTAACAGGTGGTAGGTACGTACGTACGTACATACACAGTTACGTGCAGAGCTTGGCCGAATCCCACCAAAAGATCCGGTCGAAGGCTAACTGTTTTTGAAAGCGAGGCAAAGAGGATCCAACGTGGTGGTTCAGTTATTCTACCGACGTGCCAACGTAGCCAACATGCATGTATCACCCACCCCAGACCAATGGTCTGGGGAATCTTAGTCCGCGTCCGCGGACACCAGAGCTCAAGCACGAATATCACATTTTTGTTTCCCTCTAAATTTCTGAATTGTCTGTTGTCTGCTGCCATGGCTCTTTGGCATTGGATTATGCAATGTTCTCCAACTGGTATCAACGGTGGCGGCGGATATTTGGAGCTGCGAGTCAATTTGGGGCTACAGTCGATATTACTGCTCAAAATTGCACCTCTGAACTCATCTGTTAGGACCATCCTAAGGTCCCGGCACAGCGTCTCTCGGAAGCGAAATGCTTGGCTTTGCCTGGGCCTGGCTACCTGGATCAAGGACAAGATGGGACCCTGATGGACGGTCGAACAGGGGGGCTCTTCAGCAGCTAGTCAAGTCAGGGGTGTCCCTGTTTCAAAATGGGGCGGCGGGGTTTGTTGGAGATTTGACAACGGCCCGGATGCGTAGCCGTGTGGTCAGCTAGTCTCAAGTACAAGGTCTCCCGGGACTTAGGCTATAAAAATCCTGGCCCTCCGGTCCTTAGGATGCTCCCCGGATTTTAGCCCGGTCCAATACAGTTCTCGAGCGAGCAGATGGGCCAGTTGCTCAGCATGGACCCTAAGTTTTGGCATGATTCTGGAAGATCGCCTCTCAGATACGTAGGACGTCTGAATCTGACCTGGGCACGATTTAGCTCGTGTTTGCCAGTCCTAAAGAGACTCTCGGTTCCGTGTCAATCAGCCGCAGCGGAATCAATGGTTCAGCTGGATGAATAGCCAGCATTGACTTTGGTGACTCGTTTTCCTGAATAGTTGGTGGTGTCGTCGTGGCAAATCGCTTCGACGAGTGCCCTTGTTCTTGACTTGAGGCATTTGACCCCATGTTACATACGATACAGCTCAAAGACGAAGTCGAAACTCGATCAGATGTGTCGTCCCCAGAAAACGGATAACCCGACAATGCGTTCATGCAGAGGCATGAGAATTACGGGGGGCTACCATGTCCAATCCACAGGTATAGGATTTAGGAATGCTTGGGTTTTTCCGCATGCAGACAGATGCACATGCAGTTTCCGCATCTATCTAGCAACGATGCTACAGTCCTCTCATCCGAGTTTAGGCGCAACGATAGTAGCAGAGCTATGAATGATCCGCTCGGCGCTCCACGAGTCAATCAATACAATACTGCGATGATCAAAGGTGAGATGACGGGCTAGCCATGTGGACGCACGTCGAAATCAGCTCGAAGCCAGGGCACCCTGGTAGAAGGTATCCTGGACCAACGCTAAACGACATCCCTTGTCCAAGCCGACTGGCCATTCCGCCGACCATGTCCTTGGGACTTCTCGAAGGTTTCAAATTGGCCCCCGGTACAGAGTATAGCGCAAGATCATGCTCTATTCTTTGAGAAGGTGGCTGTCAACCCATCCATGTTGACGATCCATTGGGTGCAATCCTAGGGACCTCTTCCTGCGCTTGCACTGCGATGCTGCACGCGAGTCAACCTCTTCTTTCTGCAGCACAGAACTGTCCCACTAGATGGTACTACAAGCCTCGAAGACAACGGCTAGCTAGCTACCTAGTTATTGCTTTTTTCTCTCTCTTTCTTTTGAGGGCAGTACGTCGTTGCAGGGTATTGGTACGAGATGTCAGTGTCGACAGAAAGGAACTGCCAGCGCCAACATGTAACCATCATGTTGCTGGTCATGATTATTTGTCGATCTTGATAAGGGCAAACAATGCACGGGCTTCCTTCTACTAACTCCCGATTGAACAAAACTGTCAACCCACGTGGGATATGTCAAGAATTTTGTGAGCGGAAGTTGAGATTGGGCTCCGTGCGTCAATATCCTTCTCACCACCACTACAGACTAACACTGGATGACAGTCCTCCGTCCTATTTCTACCCTGTTACCTTAAGCTTGTATGGACAAGTAGGACGATACTATGGCCCGAGCTCGTCTCTGGCAAAGCTTGCCAAAACAACAAAGTTCAGATGCATGGTATATTGTTTTTGCTTCCTGCAAACCAAACAACAATTGTTGGTGGGCGTTGCTACTGCCGTCTCTCGTTAGTCTGCCTGCATGTCGATCATGAATCGCTCGGACTGCGGCCAACGGTTGCTTCTTGTTGGTAGGCAGCCTCACTCTTATCGCTTGTTCATTGTCGCAGTTGGTGAGGGTCCGTAATTATGCGGTGAGCCACAGCTATTGTCAGAAGATCCTATACCTACAGCTGAAGCTACAGCTTCAACCCCAAACTTGGTTACGGTCACAGCAGGATTTAGAAGCGATTAACAAGGAATACTACCGTCAGCAAGCAGTTCTCTCGGTATTAAGCTCCATGTGACAACTACCGGCGATTGGAAGGAAAAAAGAAATTATCTCGCCAGTTGGTCCCACGCTCAAGGGTTGAGGCTTTCGCTACTACGGCCTGTATGGTCCGTGGGCACGAGAAAAGTGAGAAGAGGGCAAAACGACTCTTGGTTGCAGACTTTTCTTCACCTCGACACCGCACACACAGTAGACTGGTCTACAGTATACAATGTCTCAGGTACGGGGTTGATAGGATGCTTACCGTCCCGAGCCACCCCTGCTCCCCATCTCATGCGTCTATGCGTTCATGCCATACCCAGCACTGGTACTGGTCTACGGGTACGTATGGGGCTTTTGGTAGCAATTGTGCCAGGCACTTGGAGACAAAGCGGATGCTCAATACGACGGTGTAATTCGAACCCTTCTGGCGAAACCCGAGCAGTTCATCAGAATGGCATGATGACTTGCAGGCGGTCACAGACGACCTGACATGCCTCGGCTTTGTTACGTACATGCGGTAACGTCTTTATCCTCGCCATGCCCATCATCGCTTGTCTCGTCTTGCCTGTTGATGGGTACTCTGTACGGCAGCTCCGGACCAGCCCGCCCATGCGATGCGAGGCGAGGCGCGGTCCGCAAAGTCTGAGAGCAAACATGGACTAGGCAGGTTTGATGATAATTAATAGAACGGGAAGCAATAGATAGACGGTGTGTCATTTCGGCATGAGAGTCTATCTAATTGTGACTCGCCATCAGGTTGCCATCGAACCCACCCGTTCACCGTTTGCCAGCAACTAGACTAATTAATGTAGGACTCAGTTATGGCTTTGCTTTGCTTTGATTTGCAGAGCGAGTAAGCAAGCAAGCAAGCAGAAAACAAGCCGTGTTTGCCTCTTGACTAGACTACCTAGTGAGATCTGATCAGATCAGATCTGGCCACTTGACTTTGACTTGACGCACCAACAGATTGTTGTCGTTGTCGTCTTGCCTCTTTTGCATATGCACCATGTTTTTTTGCTTTTTTTCTCACTCTCTCTTGGATCATGTTTTTGTCGTCTCTTCCCTCCTCTAACCTTTTTAAGCCTTATTTTCTTTTTTTGCTCAGTCTGGCATCGTCACAATCAGTTTGATAACATATCACGAAAATAAATGTGTTGTGATTTATTACATTCGACCTATCTATGCTCCATTCCATGGCTATACAAACTACACGTCTGATTGGGCGAGAAAGTGAGAGCCAACAAAGGATTTTAAAGACGACGTATCATGTCCCATTCAAGCAGGAGCTTACTGAGTGGCTCAAGTGAACACGGACTGCTGTATCAAACGTTGTTCATACCTGAATGTGATGTTGGGTTACCAGACTGCCTAGTGGCTGCCAGTCGCTAGAAACAAGCAACACAACGCAACGTGACACAAGACACGAGGCTTAGACCATTCATCCGATATGCAGTTTTTTTATGTGCTCAGCTGAAGATGAAACGATCGACCCAATCAGAAGTATATACGAAGAAGACGTTTGAGGTATCCCAGTGGGCAGTTATCTGAAACACGTTGCACTATATCCGTGTTTGACGTCAAAGATTCAAGTCAGAGCAGAGTTGTCCTCAGATGAGAGGGGGTGTTTATGCGGACAGCAAATTGTCCGTCCACATATTACATACCCATCAACCTATTTTTACATAGGAATTCGGGTGCTAGGTTGTCGGATACACTGTGATACTCAGCCAAGTGGTTCTGTGTTTGCAGTCCCGACGACCATGTTAGAGAGTAGTACTCTGTGGGGTTGTGGCATATGGGGGTTCGAGAACTTCAGACGGTAAGAGACAGAGAGGGAGATGGAGATGGTAGGGAATCGATTGTCAATGCCACCTTTGTTGAACAAGCGGTAGAGGAGGCAAAGAGTCCTGAATGGCTTCATCGCCCTGCTGCGTCGAGGCACGGCAGCCGGCCGAAGTTATGCCTGCAGACCGACGGTTTGTCGCCTCTCTTTGCTGGTGGATGGATCAGAGCACGGTACAGCATGTGAGGGATCAACAATAGAGTTTTCTAAAGGCTTCGCGGCGGATTTGGGGATGCCGATTGGATGCATTGTCAATGGCAGTGTCTGACCGACACGTCGTGAATCAGATTTGGGGCCTGCGTCTGCGTCTGCATCTGCATCTGCATCTGCATTTACCTGACAAGACCGAGTCCAATGCGAGGGTAAAAAGTAGGTTTGTTGCTGTCATGTGCTCCATAGCAGACGCATAATAGACTCCATATACATACAATATCCTCTAGTCTAACTAACACTTGGAATTGATCATCTATCAGCCCTTGAATGCTTTTTCTGGGAGTGGCACTGCAATGGAGTTTTTCTTCTTTGGATACACGCCTTCTCTTGTCCTTCCTCACCTGCATGCATATACTCGTTGCTTCTTCCTCTAGTCTGACGGGTAATGGCCTCGGCTTTGAGCGATCACTTTTTTTACTTTCTTTGTGTCTCCATTTTTTATATTTCTTCTTTTCCTACTTTTTGTTCTTTTCTTGCAATTGCATAGTTGTTTCTTGCTTGTTTGCCTGCCGCCGAGTATATGTCTCCAATCGCGACTTTGGTAGGTATAGGGTACACTCATCCGTCATGGACGAGTGATTTATCTCCATTCCAGCAATCGCAGAGGGGAGTTTAGCAATAGATGACATGGAGGGTTACGAATCTGACATTAGACACTTTTTTTTGTTTTCTTTAAGCAAGGGTCGATGTCAGACATGGTCTACATACACGTGTGAGTGCCTGTGTTGAGGCTTGCAAATGGCCAGAGTCTTACATAGAGAGCTATGCAAGGGTGAGTGTTTGAAAAAGTATGTCTCGAACCAATAGATCCAGGCTTAACATACCAGTCTGGCACACACAAACTGATCTGATCGATCTTGATTAAGTGACGTGCATATAGATCTCGAGTAAGGGATGACTGTTGGCATACCATTATGAGGATCGAGATTCATGCGACGACTGGTCTCAGCATTTAATAGTAGTTGACAACTGTGTAAAGACTATTGGCCAGGGATGATTGATGATATTCAAGTCTTAGCAGACACTCCCATGTAAGTTAAAGAGCAGATTGAAGAGTTATGTGAAGCTGAAATGTACTATCGCGATATTGATACTTGGTGTTTTAAACACAAGTGTTCACATTGACGAGACTGCACTGATGAGACTGCATGTCACGTGCGAAAGCTGTAAGCCAATTCGACACTTTGGGTTGTCACCAATAATGGGTTAAAAGCCAGCACTAACACTGAATACCTTGTAATTCGTGATTCTTATGGAATTTTCAGTTCGTAAAAGTACGTTGTCCAATATCCTCCAGAAATCGAGTATAGGGTAGCTAACGGCTAATCGGCCGGCAACGGGGATCCGAAGCAGATATACGGCCCCACACGGGCCGTGACCGGTTAGATCGGCTGACAATAAAACTCGGCATGATAGAACGGGCCCTCGATGGAAGCGGTGAAAACAAGGCATTGTATAGCTGTTATGAATAATGGAGCATGCCAAGTACTACGGTGAATAGACAATGCCCATATCAGATCATGTCAGTATTGTAGAATTACCATCAACACTTCATCAATACATAGGTAGTCATAATCATGGTAGAAATCATTCAGTCTTTATTGTCTTCCCACTATCCGTACCTGACTAGAACTAAACCTCCAGCCACCCGAATTACCGTGGTTACCAACCTCCGACCCCACGGACTTGTACCAAGAAAAGCATCCCAACCTCCCCTCAATTTCCTAGTTAATTATTTGGGCGCCAAGTCTCCTACTAAAAGAGAAAAAAACTTAATGGAGACCAATTAATCCATTACGCGGCAAGCCCAAGACGATTATCCCGTAAAAAAAATAAATAAGAAACCGGAAAACCGGTCAACGTTTATACGGTGACGAGTGTGGCCGTGACGTGACGTGTCGACGTCTTGGTATTAAGTCCTTTCTCACCGTTTTATTCTGCCTTTTCCCTCACAACTATCCAACTGCAAGTCTTCCCTTTTCTATCTTTCTCATGCAACCACTTTAAGACTCGAGTCACCGCTTTTCGTGTTACTGCTACCTACACCGTCAAGTTCGAATCAAGTCAAGTCGGGTCCAGTCTATAACAAATACTCGGATATAAGTAAATCACACCACTACTGCTTGCGTGTATCGACGACTATCTCTACTCCCACTCCCATTGTACATATCATATCACACCGCATCACATATAGCCCATCATGAGGTGGCCATCCAGATTCTCAGTCGCAGCTACTACGCTGCTCCTTAGCTCTGTCTCAGCCCAAACATGGAGTTCATGCAACCCCCTACACAGCAGTAAGTTCATCGTCGCACTATCCACCGACCCAATCACATACTGACAGCTCCTCTCTATAGCCAACTGTCCTAACAATGATGCGCTGGGCATGAGTATCGACATCGACTTCTCCAAAGGCGCAGTAAACTCCTTCGCAGCCTCCGGTTCTCCAAAGTACGACAGCGAGGGTGTCTCCTTCACCGTCTCCCGCGCCAACGATGCGCCTCAACTCGCTTCCCTCTTCTACATCATGTTCGGCCGTGTCGAGATTACAATGAAGGCTGCGCCCGGCGCTGGTATCGTCTCGTCCCTCGTTCTCCAATCCGATGATCTCGACGAGATCGACATCGAGTGGCTCGGCTCCGACAATGACGAGATCCAGTCCAATTTCTTTGGAAAGGGTCAGACCACTTCATATAACCGTGGCGAGTTCCACGACATCACCAACACACAAGGAGAATGGATCACATATACTATTGATTGGACCAAGGACCGCATTCTCTGGATGGTTGGCGGCACCGTTATCCGTACCCTCAATGCTGGAGATGCACCCGACAACCAATACCCTCAAACCCCAATGCAAGTCAAGTTTGGAGCTTGGGCTGGTGGTGATCCCAACACGAACCCTCCTGGAACCGTCAAGTGGGCGCGTGGACCTACAGACTTCTCCAAGGGCCCCTTTACGATGAAGGTCAGGAGTGTCATCATCACAGATTACTCTACCGGCGATGAGTACAAGTACAATGACCAATCTGGCTCATGGCAATCCATAGAGTCTATTGGCGGCGAGATCAACGGCAACGAGAACGGTGATGCCGTAACCGTAACCGCTACTGCTCAGGGAACCATTGCCACGCAGGGCGGAAACGTCCCTATTGGAGGTATCGGTGAGGACGGAAGTCCCGCCACGGCTACACAGACTGGATGGCCCTGGACTGGCACCCGTCCTTCTGGCGGGGCTATCCCCTCAGGATGGCGCCTCAACGCCGAAGGAAAGATCATCCCCGCTGAGAACGGCGCCATGAGCTCCCCTCAGCCCTTCCACAGCCTCATCGCTGTTGTTCCCTTCTTCGCTGGCATCATGGCCTTTGCCGGAAGGTTTATTTGAAGAAGGAACCTCTCTTTCACCTTCACTGTATATGATAATGATTCGACATATTACGAAGAGCTGAACCCCTGTACTTTGGCAGGATATAGATGTACAAAGTCTTCAGGGACGTTGTCAGGATTGGATGTGATACCTGATTTGCATGACATGGTTGGTTGGCGTTGCTGCAGAATATCTGCATGTATATAGTATTTGCACCCGCGTGGGTTTTTGGTTTCCTGATTTGTTTGTTTTCAGCGACGGCGCAATGGACTCGGGCAACAAAGAGGATGCACGAATAGATACATATCAACTATAGATAGAATAATAACCCTGTACAATCAACCAGTAACTATCTGTTATTTCGCAAACACTTTATGTTTACTGCTGTTGCTTGCTCATCACTCACCTGTATTGATTGGCACATGAAAATGCATATATAGCAATTGAATTTCCCCAAAAGCTGAGCTGACATGTATCCTTCTGCTGGGAGACATGGATTGAATCTCAACATGAGCTCAACCTCTTGGTACACGTGTAGTGTTTCTATATATGCCTCTAAAGAAAACAAAGTCTCTGCCGCCCAAATCTCCTAAGCCCAGATGCTCCCGATAACCCGTCTCGGCGCCTCATAGTCCATCGCCTTGTCCGTTTCACCCTCCTTCGTAAGCACGCACATGCGTGACGAGCTTGCGCTTCTATTTATCTGCCCATCACCGACGTAACACCTCCCTCTTTCCTTTTGCTCATGTTGAAAGCATCGATTGAGTATTCTTACAAACGTTCCAAAAAAAAAAAAAATAGCAAATTAGTAAAGTAAAAGCAAAGAAACCAAAAGCCACCCGCTTTTCTCTTTTTGTACGCCAACCCTTCTTACGTTGACCTAGAAGGTCCAATCGTCTTCGTCCTCAACAGACTTGATCGCCCATCGGAACTTGTCTCGAAGTGTCTTGGAGAAGAACTTCTCGATGGGAACATCAAACTTCTTGGAGAAGACGACAGTGAGACGAGGATCAATATAGTTCTGTTGTCAATGGTTAGTCAGACGCAACATAGTTAATTGGGTGTTCGGAGAGACTCACGATCTTGGAGGTGCCGAGAGCTACCTCCTTGTTACCATCACGATCTTGGGCCTGGAGCTCAAGTGTCTTGATGCGTTCGTCAAACTTATCCACAGCCTTTAGGAACTTGTCAACGGTGGCGCCTCGGCCCTCAGCCTCAACCTTCTTGCTCTTGTTCTCCTTCTTGAACTTTGCTTCCATTTCCTTCACAACCTGAAGTCGCTCCTTGAGCTCCTTCTCAGGCAGGGGCCTCTCCTTGTCAGCCTTGCGCTTTTCGTTGTCCTTCTCAAACTTCTTCTGGACCTTTGTGCGCTGCTCCTCGAGCAAGAATTGCTGGTGCTCCTTGATCCACTCATCATTCAGCTCCTCGTCCTTCTCAAACCAGGCAGTGCCCTTCTTCTTCTTGTAGCTTGAGTCAACGTCGAGTATCATCATCTTGGTACGCCATTGCTGGTATCGGAGGCCTTTAATCTAAACGAGAGTCAGTATGTCGTGGTATTAAACATGATGCAGGTCAGCCTTACCCTGTCGCCTAGCTTGGCCATTTGTTGCTCGTGAGAGGCGCCAACGGTTCGCTTGTGGTTACACAGAATAGCAACTTCACGGTTGCAATCGTTGTACAGCTTCACCTTTTCGGCAACCGTACCGCGAGAGCGAGGGTCACTGCCAAGCTTGTTGAGCAGAGTCGACATTGTGAAGGAAGCGTTGTAAGTACGGAAGACCTTGGCAGTCAAGCCCTTCATGTAGCTGGTCAGATGCTTGTTGAGTTGAGAGGTCTGCAATTTTGTTAGTTGATGGCTTGCTTGAGAGGTATAAACGACTTACTGTGAGACGGTCAAAAAGATCATCTCCCGTTGTCTTGGGTGCCTTTTTGAAGAGCTTCAGGTTCTTGAAAACCTGGGCGTCGACAACAGCAGTCTCTCTGTAGGGAATACTATCTTTTCCAAGGAAATCGAATGTGACCTTGTTGGGAGGCTCAAGTGTGACGTGCTCATACTTGAGAGAGCAGCAGCCCACTGTATCAGCCTCGTTTTCTGTATCCTTCTCATTTCCAGCTCGGAGAGCCAACTTGTCGATAAAGTACATGGCGGTTGCTCGCTGTCGATCAGCCATTATCTCGCTCTTGAGCTCCTTGGTGTAGTCCTTGCGGATCTTGTCAATGTGCTTCTTGAGTTCTCGAGCCTTCTCGAACTTCTTGAAATCACTTTGACCCTTGATAGCGCTGTCTGCTCCCAGCATGACATACTTGTAGTTCTGGTTGATGTTCTCTTGCCACATGGCTAGCCAGGTTGCCTTTTGGTCGTGCTGCACCGCCTTCCACTGGTGACCCTTGGGAGGCTCTGGGATCTTGGCGCCCTTACCAATGTTGATGGTAATCTGCTCTGGCTGAACACGTTGTTTGACTTTGCCAGTCTTGGGGTGCTCACCACGACCACGGAATAGACTCGGAGGTTCGACTCTGAAGTTGCCGACCTTCTCCTTTCTACCATCCCATGTGCAGTGGGTGAAAGGGGCCTCGAGGGCGTCCTTCTTGGCCTTGGCAGCCTCTTTCTCTTCCTTGGTCATGTTCTTGGTCTTGTTCTGTTCCACCCTCTTGGTCCAGTAGTCGTTGATCTTGTCAAAGTTGCACTTATCTAGTGACTTGATTGCGACCTTCTTCCCTTGAACATCTGTCACACCGTACTTGTCGCAGTATACTTTGAAATCGTCGAAGAAGTTCTTTCGGAAGACTGGGTTCTCAAGGTGATGGATCGACGCGGCTGTCATCATGGCAACCCAGAAAGTGGCAACTTCTTCGACCTCGGGCGCAAGAGTAACCGGCTGTCCGTCGTAGAGCATCTTGACATTCTTGGGTAATGGCTCGTAGTCAGGGGGGAACAAAACACCATTGTGCTCTAGAGTGGTCCATTTGATGGAATCGTCTTCCTTCTTGGGCGCGTTCCACCACTCGAATTCTTCTTCACCATCACTCTCGCTTGCCTTCTTGGACTCCGCCTTCGCACCCTTCTTGGCAGCAGCAGGTCTGACCTTCTTGGAAATAGGAGCATCAGAATCTGATTCTTCCTTCTTCACACCATTTGACTTTCGCTTCGCGGTTCCGTTTGTTTGTCGCTTGGTCGCAGTAGATCTTGCAAGGGGCACATCGTCATCAGATTCATCCTTGATGGCCTTCTTGGGTGCAGGCTTCTTGGCTCGTTCCTGGGATCGAATCGCCTTGGCTTCCTTCTCAGCCTTCTTCTCAATGTTGGCCTTCTTCTGCGCAAGTTTCACACCGAGAGGCTCGTCGTCGTCGTCCGAGGACTCGGGAAGCGCGGTCTCCTTATAAGACGGTGGAAGCTTCTTTCCTCGTGCCTTCATGATTGGCTCGTCATCGGAATCGGATTCGGCAACTTTGGTTATCTGCTTCTTCTGGCGTTTGGCCTACAACATCATGGTCAGCATAAGCTGGCCCCACAGCAAAGTTTTTCTCGTATCATGAAGTACTGACCAGTGGAACACCTTCGTCGCTTGACTCATCGTCCTTGTAGTTGACTTTGGTGATGGAATTGCGTGATTTGCGTTTCGTTGTACCATTGGCGGCTGGCTCATCGATGTCCATCGAGGTGTCTTCTATGGGACCGTTGCGAACTGAGAGACCAGCCATTTTGGCGGCTTCCTTAGGAACTGACTGAGCCATGGCATTGTCATCGGCGCGTGAAATCTTTGCCGCTGAGACTGTAAGAGGACTTTCTGTTAGATCAAGATCAAGAAACAGAAAAAGTATGCGACATGGTGGCCGAGGCAGCTGGCTGATTGGGAGAAACTTTGTTTTGAACGCCAACGTGATGGTACCCATGATCGCGAGAATACACCACTAAAGCAGCAAGGAATTGGGAAAACAAAGCGCGACTTACGTCGATGGCCATTAGCCTTCGCCAAAGGGCGATCATCGTCGGAGGAACTCATGGTTATGCGGTTGGAAGTGAGTATTCGTTCTGCGGCTTGCCGCCTACCAACGTGCGATGAGGTCAGGGACTGGGATCTGAAAAGTGAAAGCGTAGGAAAAGGAAGAATAGGTCGTTGTAGATGATGGAAAAGCGAGATATCGGAGGAGAAAGCGCGAGGAAAATATCCCCTCAACGCCTTGCGTAGGAGATGAGGGTGGATTTTGAAGGGTTAGCAAGAAGCTGAGAGAAGAAAATCAGCAACAATGGGATTGGGAGGAATAAGTCGAGAGAGCGGCGTGCTTGTTTCTTTAAGCCAAGACAATTGGCCCGGACCCGGCGACGGGGGAAGGCGAGGCGAGAGAGAGACCTAGCTGCAGGACCCAGGCAAGGCAGTGGCAGACAGGCACAGCGCAGTGAGGTGGGCACTGCAGGGCTCGCTCTCAGTGGTTCAGGCCTTGGTAACGCAGCAGTTGCAGCGACTCAGCGATGGGGCTAGAAAGGAAGACAGGAGGTATGATTGGATGAAAGTGTGAAAGCTACGAGAGGATGAAAACTGGGGCCTTACAGCTTTTTTACAAGCCTTAGTCATACATGCAGAAAGTGGAGCCGACACAAAGATCACGTGGTCAAAGAAAGTTGGCAGACAGGCAGCTTTACAGTGGGTGAGTATCGAGCGCCTAGAAGTTCCGGTCGGCTACCTAATTTACCCGGGAAAATAGCGAAAGCAAACCTGAACACTTTAGTCCGCAGCAACCTATACACCTCATTCCGACCTTACACGACCCCATCTCTATCAATTGATCCGTACCGCGATCAATTGGGCCACCGTTGGCAGAGGCTCTTTCTCTACGTCCCCAATCCTCAGTCAAGATGTTGTCGCGAGCCGCTAGACCAGCTCTCCGAGCTGCTGTTGCAGCTAACGCTCGGTAAGTTTCTCTCCTCACATCCCTCCCCTTTGGAGTATCTTAGTGGCATGTCCGGGTGTCGGGAACATCAAGAATTTGTTCGCCGGATGAGATGAGCTCTTCAGCTCCGACGCTCGGCCACAACGACAACAACCCATACGCCTGTCACCCGATCGAAATATCATTTCAAGATGCAACTGAGTGCTCGGAGGGGAATAGCCGATAATTGCCAAAAAAAATATAATCACCGAAAAAAAGAGAAGGAAAATGCTGATGACGTCCTTTTTCGCGCTTCCAGGGCCACTGCCGTCCCCAGCACCGCTGCTACCTATGCGACTCTCCGTGAGATCGAGGACCGTCTCAAATCCATCCGAAACATCGAGAAGATCACAAACACCATGAAGATCGTCGCCTCCACTAAGCTCAACCGAGCTCAGCGCGCCATGAACAACTCCCGCACCTACGGACAGACTTCCAACGAGGTTTACGAGTCTGCCGAGACCAAGGCTCTCGAGACCGAGGAGAAGAAGACTCTCATCATCGTCTGCTCTTCCGACAAGGGTCTTTGCGGTGGTATTCACTCTGGTCTGTCCCGATACATCCGCAGACTCAGCGCCAATGGAGAGAAGTTCGACCTCGTCCTCGTTGGCGAGAAGGCCAAGGCTCAGCTCTCCCGAACCAACGCCAAGTCCATCCAACTCACCTTCGCTGGTATTGGAAAGGATGTCCCCACCTTTGCCGACGCCCAGGCTATCGCCGACCAGGTCATCCAGCTCCCCACTGAGTACACCGACGTCAAGATTCTGTACAACGCCTTCGTCAATGCTCAGACCTACGAGGCTTCTCTGATTGAGGCATTTTCCGAGGAGGCTATCCAGCAGTCCCGTGAGTTGTCCCAGATATGACGTTATTGAGGTAATCTCTAATTCTCAAATTTTAGCCAACTTCTCCGCTTTCGAGGTTGACGACGAGGTTCTCGGTAGCCTCCGCGAGTACGGCCTTGCCAACTCTCTCTACTGGGCTCTTGCTGAGGGCCACGCCTGCGAGCAGTCTGCCCGACGAAACGCTATGGATGTGAGTATAACTGAAACTCTAATCACATGAACTATTTACTGATAATTCCCGCAGAACGCCTCCAAGAACGCCGGTGAGATGATCAACAAGTACCAGATTCTTTTCAACCGTACCCGACAGGCTGTCATTACCGGAGAGCTGGTCGAGATTATCACTGGTGCTACTGCCTCTGCGGACATGTAAGGAGTGGGAGTACAAGTCGGGGTGTAATGCTTCCCTTTGTAACAAATGCCAACGGGTCACCATCCTCGCATGGTTTCCCTCATTGTATCAAAGCTTCAATAAATTCCTTAGTAGCCCATAAAGTCTATATGCATGGCAATCTAAAAAGAGAATAAGTAATGATGCCAGGAAGCTTGTAAGAGTAACGCTTAGCGTTGTAGTAAAAATTATATTATGTGAATTGACTCAATGACTGACCCATCTAACGCCTCTTTGTGCATAACGCCGTGCACCTATATATCTAGACAGTATGACCTCAAGAAACAGTGAGCGCCATTAAAACAAACAATGCTATAAACCCATGCGCCCATGAAACACCCAACCGAAAAGATATACGCCACCTATAATGTGTTATCAGAACCCAACATCGCTATCGCCGTCCTCCGCATAACTGATATTTCTTGTCCGACGTTGCTTGTATGATGCCTCGCGAGGATCTTCCATTTGAATTTTATAAGAGTCGAAGGGATTCTCTTTTTCATAAGCTGTCCTCAGAGCGGCCGACTCACGATCCCATTTTTCCGTCGCTTGGTTCCAGGACTGCACAGCTTCAGCGTAGCCTCGTTTCATTTCAGTTGCCTGATCCTCGTACGGCTTACGCTCTTCAGGCGTAGCCTCCTTCCACATCTTGGATGTCATGATGCGAACTTCGTTGGGCACAGCACGGCCACCCCTGCCAGGTTTTCGGTTCTCTTCGCACCTTTTTCGTGCAACATCGAATAAATCCTTGCTATAAAGGATATATGGGTTACTAGCGACCTTGGCTGGGCGAGAAGGTCGATCTCCAATTTTGGCCTGAATATGGGCCTGTATATCCTGTTCATAGGCTTGCAGCCGTGCTGGTTTTAGGTCTTTGGCAGGCTCTTTTCGCTTGCGTAGCAGAACAGAATCCCTAGGCAGGATCAGAGGAGTTGGGACCTCAACAGGTCCTATCAGAGCCTCTAACACTTCTGAAGCTGCTCTTAAGCCAGACAGGTAGGCGCCGTGTACTGTAGCTGGATGCGTGCCGATAGTATGTTCACCTGCGAAGAAAAGGTTTCCAACAGGCCGCGCCATAACGTCGTAATCTTCAGGCTGCATACCGGGAGCAGCAGAAGAATAACTTCCTCGAGCAAAACGATCCGAGCCCCATCGAGTTACCATAGCCTCGACTGGATAAGGAACGTCTTTACCAAATACACGGCGCAGCACCTCTGTTGCCTCGGCTACAAGGCTATCGTTACTTGAGTGCTCTGTCTCGAAGCCTGCTTCGCCAGCCATGAGGGCAATAAGGCATGGCAAGCCTGTCGTATTGGAAACATTGAACCACTGGAAAAAGCGACCACGGCTCGTGGCATAGTCTTTCTGCGAGGTACTGTGCCGGTTCGTCGACTCCCGCAATACGCCAAATATGTGCCTGTCTTGCTCCCAGAAAATTTCATCATATACCAGAACAACCTTGTTCAATATGCCGAACCCTAAGCGCTCAACGACGTCGGTCTTCCACGACGGGAGGGGTGGGTTGAAGACGATGTTATTTTGTTTCAAGACACCAAGAGGAACAGTGCAGACAACGGCATCAGCATCCACTACTGAGCCGTCCTCACATTCAATCGCGGCTGACGCCATACCCTCACCAGTATGGTAGGATACGCTCTTGACAGGGAACTTGGTCTTGAGATCGAGAGGGCTTGGGCACTGAGCTAACCCACGAGCAACACTCTGATAGCCGCCAACGACCATGGTGTGGCTTCCCTCCCACTCGTTACCCGCATCAATGTCCCACAGTGGAAGACTCAGGTTATGCAGGCTTGTTGCATTACTGTACTCCAAGTTGGCGACATGCCAATTGATGAGTCGGTGGTCCTGAGCATTCAGACCGACAATTTGTTTGTACTGAGAAATGGCAGAGTCAAGAACAGAACCCAAGGTTGCACCCTCCTCGTTTACTGCTGGTACCAAGTCGATGTTCTCACCGTCAGCAGAATCTCGAATTGTCCATCCCATAAGCTTTGCTTTGTCCGATGCTTTGATGGTTGCAGGGGTTCCGGGCTCCATATGTACGCGGCCAGTGAGCTTGTCTGAAGACACCGGTATTAAGTTGACTTTTTCTGGGACATTTTGTTGAGCTACTGGTGCTGCATATGGTTGTGCTGCGGCAGCCTCTTCCTCTTGGAACATGGTCTTGCTACCGTCGCCAGGACTATCTCGTCCTTCCTCAATAAGATCCCGTCTGCCCTCGATAAGCTTTGCTGTTCGATTCTTATGCTTGTACTCGCTGACTCGATCTAGGCAGTCGTTATACAGCTTCTCAACCAGTTGATCCCGCACAGGGTCAACTGCTCTCCCACTGCTGTCATATATGGTAGTGTCCGCCGTCAATGCATGGTACGGCAGGCTGAGCTGACCTCGAAGAAGGATATTGATGGGGTTTCCCCTATCAAATCCAGTGATAATCATCCCGCCCATCTCTGCAGTATGTCGCTTGCCTTTAAAGGCTGGCATTGGCTCTTTGGGTTTGGTTTGGAATTCGCGAGAGTATACTCTTCCTCCAACGCGACTTCGTCCTTCAAGCACAACGACGCGAGGCGGCGGCTCGCCTCGCTCATGAAATCGATCGGCAAACTGTTTAAACAAGCCCTCTAGCTGCCTACCGCACGCAAGCCCGGAGATTCCAGCACCGATAACAGCGATTGTCTTCTGTCTTCTAACCGGAGCAATGCTGTCTTCCGTTTCGGTTTCCGGCACCTGCACACACCCGTAGTTTATATAACCTCGACGAACAAGCCAATCATAGCAAACACTGGCTGCATCGAACCAGCGGGCATTCGCGCACCCAACTGCTTCTAATCGTGTCACGCCAACCCAAGGACGCTTCGACCATAGACGTAAGATCCCATTCCTGACGTTAAGGTATGTTGTGACCTGTGCATAAGATATGTGATGACGGAGAAGATGATATTCTTCTGGATGCAGGGCATAAGGGTTAAGTCGGCTCGACTCGGCAGCCGAGATGCATTCTGATGCATATCTGTAAGGCGAGATATCGGTCGGGATTGAAGCCTTTGACCTGATGTTGAAATTGTAGCGTTCAGCCTCGTGAGAAGGTGATTGTTGATGAGAAGGGGGCTGCTCGTCGATCGGTTGCTCTTGGTCTTGCGAACCCTCAGCTTCGACTGGCGTAGGGGTAGTAGCCTTACTCGACGCCGTTGATGGTATCGATGAGAGGTCTGACAGCTCTGTGAGATTCGATAATGACGATGGGAAAGAGCCGACAGCACCGCCATTAGTGGATGTCTGCATCGGGGTTGGGTCGGCATCGACCTGAAGTGGTTCTTCCCTAACTATAGTTAGAAACTTTTGAAAGTCGAGAAACAAGACTAGTTAGGTGAGTGCATGTAATTGATGCAATATACTACTCACTCGGGATCGGTTTTGAGACTCGACAGTTCATCGTCGGACTCAACCGGACTAGCATTGTCGATATCCATGTCGATATCCATGTCCTCAGTCCACACCACGATTTCCGGAGCAATCTCAGAGGCTATTTCCATAGATGTCTGCCGTGATTGTGGAACCGAAACAACGTCTGGGGTTATAGGAGGTGATATCCGGCCAGGGACACCTGATATGGGTGAGGTGTCTGACGGCGGCACCGAGTCAATGACGTTTCCCTCGTCAACGTCCCTCTTCCGAATGCCGATTCCTTTACGGAAGCTCTGCCCAAAGTCTGTCCCCATAGCGGCGTTGGTTCGTGGCTTCTTCTGGTATTGGTCTGTAGTTGTAGCAAGGTTTGCTTGGTGGAACGAATCGTATTATCAAGAGACGTGAAAGGTAAGTGAAATGAATGAGGAGAATCGCATTATTTGAAGTTTGAGACAGGAAATGAACAAGCTTCTGAGGTGATCAGTTGATTTGCGCATAGAATTGGAACAGGCTTCTATAAAAGTTACCTACCGCGATTGGTTTGCGATGAGCCGTTGTCGTTCGATGTCAAAGAGTCAATGACAAGTGAGAGGAATTTGTAGTTTATAGGCTCGTTACGGTACCAAGACCTTTTCGATATCGATTCGGCTGACAAAGTCTAGTCCATTGTTAATTCAGAAAAAATGGTACCTAATTGATGAGTTACTCGTCAATTTTTGGGCTCTTTTGTCTAAGAGGAACTTGCTATTCATCGTCAGCCATTCAGCCCCTCAGAATGGAAAGTAACCTTCAAGTCAAGTCAATCACGTGCGACGCTGTTGCCAAATCAGAAGTCGCGTACCTGTGGGTCTGGTGCCCATTACAGCGACTATTCGCACCTCAACTCTTACAACAAGCATTGTTTTGTCTGTCATATCAGAATCAATTACGAAACCAACCATTATTCTCCTGATCCTGAGCTCTACGCAGCCATGTATCCTGTCTCTTCTTTATTAATCTTGATGCGCCAACATAAAACATGCCAAAGCAGCAGCCAGCCAGCTGACAATATTCTAGATAGGTATTATGTAGATGTTACTTTCATGCCGTTGCGACAGGCACACTCTCCTTCGTAAACGATTCTTTCTCGATCGCTGATTCCATCATCTTATTTCCGTTGATGATCGACGTCGTACAAATGACAATATTTCGTCGCCCTAGAGCCAATGTTAGATTTCATACGTCTATAGGAAAACATAGGGCCATGGGAATGCTTACCTTCTTCCTGCTTGGCAATGAATCTTAGTGCGGCGATCTCTGTGAATGTGATGCCGCCGACGAAGACAACAAAAACCGTCTGCTTGTTACCGCTGCCGGAGAGCAAAGCTCGCGCTTTGACAGCCTTGTCCTCGCCCTTTTGGTGCTCATAGAATGTCTGACCACGGACATGTTTGACTGCCTCGTCGAATCCCTGCCAACCTTGCGTACCTACGCCTGGGGGCGCTCCCGCCGCGCTCGCGTTATTACCTTTCGTCACAGAGAGGAGATATTGCTTCTGCAGGATACATTGAACCAGGCGGATAGAGAGAGGGGCATATCCACTGTAAACATATGACACGTCGTTGGGGTCGTCCTCCTGGACTTCGTCAACTATGAGCCGGAGCTGTTTGCGAAGATATGTGTAGTTCGTCTTGCTGCCTATTGTTACGGCTCCGACATTGGTACCTGGGATGGGTATCATTCCAGCCAGGGGTGAAGATTTCGACAAGAAAAGCTGGAGTTTTTCAAGATTGCTGAGTGTAAGCAGGTGCTGGTAGCCGTAGCCCTGGAGGATGAGACGTTTAAATTGGTCGAATTCCTTGGGTCTGATGCCTCCAGATATGCAGGAATAGATACACAGCAATCTCAACGTCTGCGCTATCGGAGCGTCTCGCGATATTAGTTCTTCGATTCCATCGAACTGGCTTGACGGGTCGGCTCCCGCGGCAAGATTTTGTTGGACCTCTAAAAGTCCTTTAAATTCGTCTGTTCTGGTGTGTTTCATAATCTCTTCTGCCAGACCCGTGTGCGTCTTCACGCTCTGTTGCTCCTGTTGATATCCTGGCAGTTGGCTGACAAAATCCTTGAGCTCTGCAATAGTCTTGGTTTTGTGTTTACTTTCGTAATCGCTTTGTACCTTTTGCAGTCGCCTAGCCACTTTGTTGAGTAAACTACCAACAATGGCAAAGTTGGCGTCTCGTAGCTGTTCGTATAGCTTGTCGGTCGAGTCTAATTGTATCGTTCGCTTGCGACTTTGTGAGGTTGCAGCCGACGCCTGCGCTGGTGCGCCAACGACAGTCGTGTCAACCTTGGTCTGGTTATTGTGAATTTCGAAGACTTCATCTATGAGGCCTTCATATGTGAGTTGAGTAAGTAACGGTGTGACAAAGTCAACCTCGCGATCAATGATAATGACGCTCTCGTTTGTTGTACTAGGCGTCAGCCCGATCTTATTTGCTTCAGCTGTGCCTTCGCCGGCAAGAAGCTCTTGGCGCATACGTGAAAGCAGATCTGCGACACGCTTTGCATTATCGCCCTTTCCGATCACTCGCGGGAAGAGACCGTGGTTTTGTTGTATTTCCATAAGGGCTTTCGCCATTAGGAAGTTTGGCGTAACGTCCTTCGAGAGGTACAGGTCGCGAAACGAGCCGTCGAGCTCCAAGGACAGTACATCTTTCTCCAAAGGAAAGAAGGAAAGTGGCAGTTCGGAAATATTGACGTCGCCCAATACTCCGGCATCTTCAAGCAGCTTGTCAGATACGAGGGTTCGGCGAGGGATCCAAAAGATGTGAAACTCGTGCCCTGTTTGGCTTTCGCGCTGTATGCGTTTGATCTGGGCTAGGTCAGGGTCAGATTGCGTTTCTCAGAATGTGAAGATCTCCACAAACCTGCTATGGTTTCGGCATGGCGACCGCACTCGCCCCGAGAAATGAAGACGACATTGCGCTGGCTTGTATCGGCGTTGTCATTCTCCAAAATGAAGAACTTATCCACTCCATATTCTTGAAGAGTTGCGACTTTGACTATAGTTCCGATTGGACCGACAAGACTCTGATCGAGGATGACATTTTTCTTTCCGCGGACCTAGATAGAAGTGAGGTGTGAGTTGGGATCGCGACATATGAACGAGGCAACTTGAAAGTCGCGGGGCAAGGCGGTGGGAACATACGCCTTCAAGCAAATACAGCAGGTCTTTGCGGGCCTTATTTCGAATTTGCTCGATACTGAATTCTATACGAGGAGCCATTTGCACGGCTCAAAACGACTGACGGAATTGGAGAAGGGAATGTTGGGAGGAGCAGGAATGAGTGAGCTCAACCAGTTATACTGAGATTGTGAATGGATGATGGGTCAGTCAGGTACAGGTTGTTGGAGCTGGAGCTTCCATACGGATACCTACCATGTGGATGACGGCAGTAAAGTGGGGGCCGTTGCAGAGCGCTAGGGACCAACCTCTCAGCTCTTAACCACCATTTATTGACATGTGGGGCCGATCATGAATGCCCATCTCTGAATAGCTTCATAGGATGTCAAAATTGTTAAATTTTACATCATTTTATATGACTTACAGTATCTATTCGGGGATAGTATTGTTCATAGGGCATACATCTAGATAGACATCTCCCACTCCAGGGCTTGCTTAGATATCTTACCATGTATTGCATTGAACAATCGCTTGCAAGAGCAAGTCAGGTAATTGTCTTGACAATTTTTCTTTATCATTGTAAGCCATCATGATATAAAAGGGCTCCAAGTGCTTGGCAGGGAAACCTTTGTGCCATCTTCATGATATCCACGCTACGGCCATGTGTGCATTCAAGATGCTTATGCATAGGCAGGCTTGGGTCTATACAAATACGCATCTTCGACAGCCGTGCCCTAGTAGCAAATTCAAAGCCTAAATCCCATAACATGACCCCCTTCAGCCACTGGATGATCGTCCCAAACGCCAAACGAATGCTATTAATATCCACAATCATGTCTCTGCCCAGAGTTCAAATGTTGACCACCGGATCTAGACGGTATTGTCGTGGTAGAGAAACTCGATGTCTCGGGGTCGTTGTCTGTTGCCTCGCACGAAGTCTTCGTCACCGGGAGGTCGCTCATCCTTGTCGTTGCTCGTCAACATGCTTTGAATGCTCATACAGACGCTGGAAACACTTTGGACAGGACTCCAGCCCTGCTGGCCAAGCAAATCTAGGCAGATGATGCCGTTGGAGTAGATGTGGGGGTGCATTGGAATCGGACGGTCGGTTTGCTTGTTGAAGGTTACCTCTGGGGGTTCTGTAGACCAGTTAGCATCTTTGCAGGGACAAAACGTCAGAGGCGACATACCTATGGGATACATCTTGGGGAAGTGGAACTTGAGACGATAGATTTGATCTTTGTAAAGCGGATTCTCGTCGAGCACCTGGATGTCGACGAACCAGTCGCCGGCAACGCTGTCGTTTCGCTCTATCAATGTGATCCCAGGAGGCATTCCGTCCTTGTGCATCTGTGGGGCACAATGTCAGTCGAGTCCATCCATGTTCTTGCTTATGAAGGCACAAGAGAGATTAGAACCAACCTTGCCTAGCTCCTTGACCAAACGCCTATCCCGTGTGGCTCCAGCCATGGTAAATGATGTGCAGTTGCGCTCTTCTCTTGTTGGGGTCGAAACTTTGCTGTTTAGGTAGTGCGGTATGGTAGAAGAAGACGTTGCGGATGATCAAGATGTAAGTGAAAGGTTGAAGGTTAATCGATGGTCCGAACTCTGTAGAACAGACAAACATTGACCTTGAACCCAAGGAGGGGCCGCTTGCGGCGCTGCGCCCACAATAGATGACCCCCCATCTGAGAACAGCCTCACAATTAGTTGTGATTGGTTCGTAATTTACTGAAACCGGGCGGTTCTCTTACAGCTGCTGCACGAGTGTGTTGTTTTCGTTTTTTAACATGAGTCAATCAAGTTTCATTGGGATTTTCAACATTATTAATTCCATCGCTCCATCTGCTTTCTGGGTTCGACTGGGCCCCAAAAGTATCTCGCAAAACCCTCAGGATCGACAGTAAGTAAATCAACTGAGCTAGACCCATAATTTGATTCGTGTTGTGCTATTGGGTGGACATCTAACGATTGTGTTTGGCTTTCATTCTACGCTATTATCGTCTCTTGGAGGTTTATCTGTCTATAAACAAATGTGAAGATTTTATATTTGCAATATCGCTGACTTGGTAGATATTTAAACCAGTGCTGGGGGAGGCCAGGCTGATGTATGGATAATTGAAGCTTGCCAAAGTACCTAAGGTTTAAAGTAAAGGCAGACAGGTCATTCGACATTAGGTATTGTAGTCAGATAATCTTTGGACCTGCGCAAGTTTGGTGGTGTCTTGTGATTTCTGAAGTCTAATATCGACTTTTGTCTCTCACTTTGCAGCTTTAAGCAATATAAGACAGGGCTCAAAGAGCAACCTTGAGGTCTATGCAAGGTATATACCTATCCAGAGCGATATGCCCGGATACCGGTAGCTTGGCTTTGGCCCGTGGTCATCTTGATACAATCATTCTTATGTGAGAACTCTATGTAGATCATAGCGGCTGTGAAACGAACCAGGTGCCTTACCTTAACGTGATTATCTGCAACCTCAAACAGCCACCAGCCTATCTACTCTCCATTTGATTCAAAGTTCTATTTCAACATCGATGTGTCTTCTATTAGGGTAAAGCTCTCTGATTGCCTGTACTACCTGATACTTCCCCAGATCTTAGATAGTACCTAGATACGCATCCCTTCATGGCTAGCTCAAATTGACACAAATAGGTATATGATACATGCACCGTAAGCGGCCTTGTGTGAGGCTTTCTGTATGGAATCAAGAGGCATCCTGATCTCAAAATGGTGATATCAATCATGATGACATCTGTTTAGAATTTGTTCTTTGCTCAGCCACTCTATCAACCTAGACGAAAATTAGACACAATAGAAGCGATCCACAACGACTCAGCCTCACCTGCAACATAATAGCATATGCAATCTAATGGGGGTAACCAGCATTACAGCACATCTTAAGTTCCCTGTCAGCATCCATCTGATGGATCCGGAGATGCCTTCAGCCCACCTCATCTCATCTCAAATATGGACTGTACCGTATTACAGAGGTAACGGCCTAGACCGGGCTGAGCCACACCCTGTCGGCAGCCAACCATAGTTGACATGGCCCAACCCCATAACATCAGGTAGCGCTAAATCCCTCCAGGTTAGTTTGGGTCCGGTCGAATACGGCGCTCTGTCTGCCCTGGCTGTCGCGCGGGCTGTCAGCAACCTGGCCCAAGCAGTGTAGTGGAGGCCGATCCCCTGGCTTCCAACCAAATATATACCTAATGGGATCAGCTTGTAGTCGTCGCAAGTTCCGTCACCTTAATTAACAAGGATCGCCTTGTCGTCCCTTCTCCCTCTCTTCTTCTTACAAAAACAGTCCTCCCCTCGTTATTGCAGAGGCGTGGTTTATCATAAACCAGCATTCTTTGCGCCCGAGACCTGATTGTCATACGTGCGGCCTTGGCTTTGCATTCTTCCATTTAGAAGGCGAGACACGGACCCCGTCTTGTCGTCGCTTTCCCCTCCATTCAGATTCTTGATCTCCAGCTGTCTCCAAAATCCAACGGGTCGCTATCCGACTACCCCGCCAACATGAGTTGTAAGTTGCGACTATTCGCAGCCTCGTTCTGCTCCCCGCTCTGCATCACGTCTTGAGCTCGCAAGCTGCTTCTTCCATAAATCTGCGCTTGTCGTTCTTCCATTTTGAACTATTTGCTGATCATGGCCGCCTCTCTAGTCGCCGGCATGCTAAACAGGCTTCACGGCCAACCCGAGAGCTACGATAAGAAGTGCGCGATTCGATACCCCTCTATTCCGAAGCCTCAATATCCTAACAATGCCTTTCTCACAGAGCCAAGTACAAGTTCGGTCGAACCCTCGGTGCTGGAACATATGGAGTTGTTCGTGAGGCCGATGGCCCTACCGGCAAGGTCGCTGTAAAGATCATCCTCAAGCGAAATGTCAAGGGCAACGAGCAAATGGTCTATGACGAGCTCGAGATGCTGCAGAAGCTCAAGCATCCTCACATCGTCAAGTTTGTCGATTGGTTTGAGTCAAGGGTAAGCTTATTCCGACCTCAAACACCGTGCCCTTTGATTTTGGGTCAGCGGCTTCAGTCCCTGGCCCAGCTGGCAACCCCCTCTTTCCGCCTGGGAAATGCGCTGTAGCTCACCTATTTTGATCCACTAGGACAAGTTCTACATTGTTACACAGCTCGCTACTGGCGGCGAGCTTTTCGACCGTATCTGCGAACAGGGCAAGTTCACCGAGAAGGATGCCGCTGAAACTATCAAGCAAGTTCTTCTTGCTGTCGATTTCCTCCACAAGAACAACATTGTTCACAGAGGTGCGTGATATCAACGGATCATATTGTGGTCCATCAACTGACCCCATCTGTAGATCTCAAGCCCGAGAATCTTCTCTACCTCAACCGAGACCCCGAATCCGACCTCGTGCTGGCCGACTTTGGTATCGCCAAGATGCTTGACGGAAAGGGTGAATCGCTCAAAACTATGGCTGGTTCCTTTGGTTATGCTGCCCCCGAAGTGATGCGTAAGGAAGGCCACGGAAAGCCCGTAGACATGTGGTCTATGGGTGTCATCACTTACACTCTGCTCTGTGGTTACTCGCCTTTCCGAAGCGAGAACCTCCAGGATCTCATCCGAGAATGCACTGATAACTCTGTCGTCTTCCACGAACGCTACTGGAAGGATGTCAGCAACGATGCCAAGGACTTCATCCTGAAGCTTATCGATCCCGATGCTGACAAGCGTTGGACTAGCGAGGTAAGCTATCACCGTCGTCTCTACATCACGCACCAGCTGACTCTGTGACACAGGAAGCGTTAGGCCACATCTGGCTCACTGGTGAGAATGCCACTGACTACAACTTGTTGCCCGAGATCAAGTCGTTCCGCGCCAGAAGCCGATTTAGGCGTATCATCGAAAAGATCAAGCTCCAGGCCCGTATCGAAAAGCTCAAGGCTATGGAGGAGGATCCCGACAACTCAGATCTGTCGGCAATCTTCTCCGAGGTTGCCAGAGCAAAGCTTGCAGACGAAAAGGAGGAACGAGAGGTTCTCCGCATCACGCAAGAGGTCGAAAAGGAGGTCAAGCGACGCAGCTTCCAGGCTTAAGAACAATATTTGTGTTCGTTATAGACTGCAAGAATCTTGCTTTATTCCAGCGTACACATCGATATGTGACTTTACAAAATGTCAAGGCAGTGGTTTCAAATAAGAAAGATGGGGATGCCAGATACAATAAGTTGGGGCGAGATGATGGACAGGGAACTTGGACCAAAATCCATGTATGTCTCATCGGTATGGTCAAAGCGATTAATTGATTTCAAGCAATGCGTCTGGGTAGAGAAAGTGATGAATTTGTCACCTCATTCATTAAAGTGTATTTCATGTTTTGATTGTCGATGAGGCTGCATATTGAATACTATCCATGCTCTATAAAGTGGTATCATATAATTCAGTCAATAGCAATGCCCTTGTTCTTCCTCTTAAGCTAAAGAACCAGTCTTTATTGTGCCCTCATTATCCATTCCCAACCCACGCGTCAAGCGCAGCCCTGGAACATATTGCTAGTTCCTCTTCGTGGTATCATTTAAATCTTATAAACATAACTACATGGTAAAAGGTAAACCGCACATTTTCGCCTTTCTTAAATGAAGTGTTAGTGTCAGACCACTATGATATTGTGGTCGTCATTCCATGTCTGCTGAAGCGCTTTCACGCAAATCAGCATACCGTCGCACGTCGAATCGTTTACGTTCCCAACCCTTTGCCCTCAACCGCTCAATTCTTGCCTGTAGCTCTGGTGATCGAGCCTTGTCGGCGTTTGGTGTGGCAGATGCAGCCGGGACCACAACCCTTCTGGGTGGTGATAGCGGCTTCTCTTCCTCTCGTACAATACTTTGCTGCTGGTCCAGCTCCGCCTCGATGAAATTGAGATGTCGAAAGACCTGGCGTTGCAGACCGGAAAGAAGGGCACTGTAGCGATGCACAGAACGAGCATGACGAAAAGGGTCAAGCTCTGATTGCATTTGAGGCGCAGCCTCGTTCTGTGCAGAGCGTGGTGTGAGGATCGATCGGGGAGTCTGTGATGAGGAGGTCCGGAGAGCTGGTGGTATAGAAGATTCATTTCCAGAGAATTCAGGTGACGATGAGCGTGCAGGTCCCAGGAAGCTACCGAGGCCGAGTGTTGGTGAATCTGGGCGCTCGAGTAACTCCATGGGCACATCGCTGAATGTCACTCTCTTCTTCTTTCGTTTGTAGGTGGGTGCACTTTGGATGGATGATATTGATGATGCAGGAGATAGGCTGTGGGACGACGTCCATGTTGATGAAACATATGAGCTCACAGAGCTATCGGCTGAGTGAAGGCAAGGCAGTGTCGTCGTGGTTCCAGATGGCCTTCGTAACAAAGCCGGGCCGACAGTTGAATCTGCGGCATTGATGAGTGTCGACGCGCGTTGGTAGTGGTCACGAGCCTGGTAAAGGAGTGTAGTGCGTGCTGGTACACCCTGATCAAGTGCACGAGCGAGCATCTCGAGCGAGTTGGCAGCGTAAAAATGAAGGTAAATGAGATAGGCTGGCTCAACAATACTCTGTGTAACGTTAGACTTATACTTTGTCTTCACGTTGACAAGACAACTTACAGAATCCTCGAGCTTATTCAAGATATCGCTGCACCTAGTCGTACAAGGACGGTAACGGCAGTTGATAAATTCTTTTTTGACATCGGCAATAACATTTGACCACTCAGTAGACGTAAAAGGTAGAGCGTTCATTGTTTCTTGGCTCGTCCGGGGGGGCCATTCAGGGACTGAGGAGGCGCGGCAAGTCTCTTTGCGCGACGACATGGATAACGATGATGCTCGCGAATGCCAGGGCGAAGAAGTGGTTGCATGAATTGGTTGAGGCAATAAAGCAGCCATGTTAATGGGTGATATCGCGCGGTAGAGGCAGTCCCAAGGCTCGTATCCGGGTGTTGGGATCAAAGTCTCGAGGCAAAGTGGGCAGAGGCTGTTCCGGGGCGTTACAATATAAGAGTCCGGACTGAAGGCGGCGGCGCGCGTGGCGTGGCCAAAGTTTGTGCAGCCAATATGCCAATATGATGTTACCAGCGATGGTTCGTTGTCAATTCAGTTCAGTTCAGCTCAGTTCCTCATGGTCAGTCTTATGCATAGACTGTGACCTCGTAGGACAGAAGACTCGAGGACTGTGACGTGACGCGCGAGTGTCTTTAATGGCCTCCCCTGGTAAGGAGGGGCAAAAGAGAGACACGTCTGAGTCTTTCCGTAAATTGATTGGTGAGACAATGGACGAGTCAATGGTTAGTTCCGCAGCACGAGGCGAGTTTGCAAGTGACAAGTTGTTGAAAGCCGGACTTGGGAGTTTGAGATCGCGTTGAGATGGCAGAGACAAGACAAGACGTCTTATCAGAGTGATGAGTTTTTGAACGTTGGAAAACGGAAAACGGACGGGAAATACACATGTTTGTGTGATCGTGGTGCTTGCGGGTAGTCAACAATTCGACTGGAATTCAAGATATCCGAAAGCGGTTGGTGTTGAGCATATAAACGCCACATCGACAAACCATGTAGCCAGTGTCAAAGTCGTCCAGGTGACGAACGCAACTCCGATAGCTATGGCTATCGGCTACAATGCCCCCGTGGTCGGGAACACCGATCTCTGGGCAACGAAGATCGCTGCTGGGCTTGGTCTCGCCCTTTGTGTCAGCGGCGCTTGGTTGCTAGGCGGTTTTACAATAGTTGTGACGACGACGACGACGCTGTTGGTAATAATATAGTCATTGATAGACAAGGCTAGTTAAAGTGCCATTGTTGATACAAATGATTCATCGCAAACACTGGTGGGGGAAACATGACTGGCAGAGTCGCTGTGACTTACACGATGTGGGATATTGGAGTTGAGAAGGGCTGAATAACAAAGTGTGTGTCTTGTCACACTTGCACACTTGATTGAGCCAGCAGGCACTAACACAAAGTCAGAAACTACTTAATCTTGATTCATCCACAAACAGGGATGGCACACACTCGTGGGATGACAGATTCAACCCGAGCACTAGCTTCCACCCTCGCTCGACGAATATACTCGGCCTCGTCCTTCGGGCTAGGTTCAGCTGATTGTGCTATGTTGCCTCAGTTCGAATCAACGTTGCTCTACTGTAAGAAGGTTCAAATATGCCTCATCTGTTTGCCTTGATCACCGCCCTGATACGCGAAGAAACTTCAAAGATGCATTTCTTCCTTGAAAAACCTCGACAGTCACACTCGAGATGTAGGTGGTCTACGATCCTGCACTGTAGTCTAGTGTATTCCGATTAAGCCCAACTTAGGTTCTAGGTTTCGCGCCGCCTATCCGCGCGATGTTTAGATCATCTTGTGGGTGGGCCGACCCGATGACCGCGGGGCCGCATCGATCTCTTATCTCTATACAGGGGTTCCATCTCTTTCGTTCCTTTTGTGTTGTTTCATGGTCGTTGTGCTGAAACCGGCCATGTGCGGACCATTTCCAATGAATATAGCAATCGGCGTATGTGAATGTTGGGCACTGGTGGGGATGACGTGGATGACCTGGCTGATAGACACGAAACAAAGAGTGACAGGTTACAACATAGTATAACGCGGACCGCACTGGACCGCACTCGCAGTACAAAAGGTACTGCCGGGCTTGGTGGCGTGAACATCAAAACGCCAGCGTCTCGGTTCCAGAAGATTGGTTCAAACAGCCAGTTGAAATAGCAGTCAAGGTCCAACCCTCACGCCCTCTGCTGCGTATTTTTCAGGTGGCAGCAACATCTCGCGGCCTAGCCCGCTCATCGACTATCGACGGTTGCGAATGCAGGTCCGCCTGATGCAGAAATCGTTGGCGGTTGCGGGAATTGATATGTTGTGAGCTGCATATGTGCAACTTGGTACCTGCGTCTCTGGTCAATTGAGGCTCAGGTCCCGCTTTCTAGACCCCGCTCTGTGTCTCTGTCTTTGTCTCTGTTTCTGTCTTTGTTTCGGCCTGGGGATCCTGTTTGCTCCCGAGAACGTCGGCTGCCGTAAGCGGGGGCTGGTTACGGTCAGCCGCGTGGAAGAGCATTCTGACACTCGCAGAAATCCTATGATCTCGATTGTTGACCGTTCAGAGTAACGCTCTTCATCGTTCAAGGCTATAAACTTTCGCCAAAGGATGGCCTTGGAGCCCCGCTTGGTCAATCAACAGGTCATGGTGGTCGTCGTAGTTGTTGCAGAGAGGAACTTTGTGTAGATAGTTACTTTGGACCACGACAAATGTAGTTATGATCATCTACATCACGCAGTAACTTCTTTCCCCAATCAATATTCGTAGTTGAATGTAGGGTGGCCATTCTTTTGCATGGAGAAAAATGCTTCCTAGATTACTCCTTCTATCAAATAACACTCAAACGCCATGGCCATTGTTTTAACTGCCTATTGTATTTCGTGACAAGTCACCCTACGCCGATGGGTTGGCGGGGCTTTGCTCTTCCGTTTCTGGAGCCGGCTCGGCCGCTGCTGGTGTAGTAGTTTCAGGCTTAGCACTCTCCTCCTTCTTCTCTGCATCCTTCGCATTGCCCTTAATACCGTGAACCACTCGGAGGCCTTCGGCCTGTGTGGTCATCGCATCGAGCTCGCGTTTTCGTTGAAGGCGGACTTTGATCTCCTTGGCCATATCTTCCTGAGAGACAAGAATACCTTCCTTCTCAGGGTGACCCTCCTGAAGTCCCATCTCCTTGATCTTGACCTTGCCTGAGGCGACCTCGTCATCACCAAGGAAGATTGCAAAAGGCACGCCGTTAGCCTCGGCTGCCTTGAATTGCGCAGGAAGCTTAGGCTTGACTTTGTAGAGAAACTCAGCCTGTCAATATGTTAGCCTTCTATTCATCGGGTTGACGACGTCCAATAGTTTGATGCCCAACTAACCTTGATACCAGCTTCCCAAAGCTTAGCGCACACCGACATGCGCTCCTTCAAAAGCCCTTTCCGAAAGCCATGACATAGACGTCAACGTCATTGCTGCGGACGGCGGCACTCTTCTCGGCAGCCAACTTAGCCTTGGTAATAGAGAAGATTCTGTCGACGCCGAAAGAAATACCGACACAAGGAATTTGGCTCTTGCCAGAGAACATGCCGACGAGGTTGTCGTATCTGCCTCCAGCAGCCACACTTCCAACGCCAACAGTGGGGTCATCAGAGCGGTCATCATCCTCTCCGCCCTTCTTGCCCTTCTTCTTGGAAGGCTTGGAATCCGTATTCTCCTGACCGGGGGTAACTTCGGGGGCAGAACCTTGAGTGACAACCTCGTAGATGAGGCCGGTGTAGTAGTCAAGACCTCGAGCCAGGCTGAGGTCAAAAGAAACCCGGTCCAGGCAGTTGAAAGCCTCGAGGTATTCAAAAAGAAGTTCAAGATCCTCCATACCCTTCTTCATGGACTCGTTGGCGGCCAGACTCTCTGTGCTCTGCAACTTCTTGAGCAGATCTTGCTTGCCCTTCAGGACAACCCACTCTCCAATTCGGTCAGCGACCTCGCCGTCGAGTCCCTTTTCCTCGGTCATTTCCTTGCGCACATCAGCCCAGGGCAGCTTGTCGAGCTTGTCGACAGCCGAGGAGATGGTGCGGATCTTGTCTTCAGGCACGCCGCAGACCTGGAAGATACCGTCGAGGATCTTCCTGTGATTCAGCTTTATCGTGTATCCACCGTTCCAGCCAAGCCCCTCAAAGACTTCTGTGATGATGCGGAGAACCTCGGCGTCGGGCAGCATGGGGTCGTAGGTTCCAGCAATGTCGAAATCGCACTGGTAGAATTCTCGCATACGGCCCTTGGTCATGGCGGGCTGATCTCGACGGTAGACCTTGGCAATGTGGTATCGCTTGATGTTCTGGATTTGCTTGTTCATGGCGAGGAAGCGGGCGAAGGGGACGGTCAAGTCATATCGCAAGGAGCAGATCTCACCACCTTGGTCGGCGAGATCGTAGATGAGCTTGCTGTCCTCTCCATATTTGCCGGCGAGAATCTCTCTAAGCTCGAAGACAGGGGTATCAATTGTGACTCCGCCGTGGCGCTTGAAAACTTGGGTAATGGTGTTGAAGATATGATCACGAATGACCATATCCTTTCCCTCCCCTTGGTGGACGTTAGGATTGAGATCCTATGATGTGGGCATTGCCTGGCCATGTTTACTTACAGTCCTTTGTGCCCTTGGGGGTCTTGAGCTCGAATTTTGTCTTGGGCGCCATTTCGAGTGTTTCTTGCGACGTTGTTGAAGGCGGGGCAGTGGTGGTGGAGGGGGAGAAGTAGGTAGAAAAGGAAGTGAGGCGGGGCAGAGAAAGGGCTCTGGCAGTAATGGAGGGGCCTGAAACTGGAGGTGTGCGGGTAAGTGCAATATACTGGCGGGCAGGCGCAAACGACAGCGATCTTGCTGTAGTTCTTAATAATGGTCTGGCCAAATGCAATCTGGCTGAGGCTGATCTTGGCTTCATCCCTCTCTACTCTTTGGTGGGAGGACGAACCTGAGTCCCTTTAATCGAATTGAAACTTGAGAATCCACTTCGAAATGCCCGTCATGCGAGCGGCGTCGGCGGGACAGACTCTGACTGGGCTATGCGTCACAGTTTTTTTGGAACAGCCAAATACAAATTGAATTGGGTTGCACATAGAATTTTCTATGGCTAGTGCCCGAGGTAGGCTGTAATGGAATAGATCTGACCAAAGAAATTCCCTTTTAAGGACCATTGGTGGGGTGTCAGACGGTATCAGATACCCTGTGACTGACATGACCTGGGTATGAGCCGATCATGGAATACAGTTGAGCCTCATCTCAACGGTGCATTTATATAAGCATTGACTATAGGTTGGTATATTTTCAAACCCAATCAATAACAACTACAAGATGCTCTATTGAACGAATTCCCTAGAACCAATCCCCTTCTATCTTATAGCTCATACACTTGACTAAAAACTGACCAGTATTTGGATTGTTGTCTGAATACTTGGAGTCATGATAAGCGTCCACAACATGTGTGTCATTGAACAGAACCGGTACAGTTTAAAATTCAATGTTAGTATATAACTTGATTTTTTTATATACCTACAAACTTTGTGAATTGCATCTAAATGGTTACTTTAGAGGTAGTCAGTAGTAAATGTGTATTGCCTGATGTAGGGTATTATTAGTCGTTAGAAATAATAACAACCGAAAAAAAACTCTAAAATGGTCTTATAAGAAGACTTATCTTACAATTGGAGAAATAATTTCTATGACCTCGAGCTGAGACGAAACAGTCACTTATTAGTCTAAACAGCCGTTTTTCACATTCTTAGGAACAGGCAGGACAGAAACTCGTCCAGTAAATTTAACTCATTCCCACTAGTTAGCTGCTGATTTATGCCAAGACTCAGCCATGATTATCCTTCGTCTCGTTAGTTAGGAATCCGATGGAGTGAGTGGAGTGGCAGATTAATACAAGGCAATCTGGTCTGACCATCAGCTCGGGCAGGATTCGATCCGAGTCCGAGTTCTGACAGCGCCGTGGCAGAACGGAAATTAGGATCGATGAAATCAACAAGGCATCATTGGTTGATGTTTAGAAAAGGTCTGTATACCAAGTCCATGACGGCGTGTCTTTATATAGCATCAAAGCTTTGTGTCGATGGATTAAACTCGTGATGTTTGCCTATTCCTCTAAGCGACCCATTAAGCTTATTCCAACACAGTGTCTTGCACAATTATTTCTATCCGCGTATTCGCCCGTCGTGATCACTCCCTGTTAACTGACTAACTATAACAAGGTCAGGGCCAAACCAGTCAACAAAGTTAGATGACAATAACTTATTGATAAAGGCTGAGTCCTACGCGTCTCTTGTTTCTTCCTTTTTCTCTTGGTATTCTCTATTGTTCATCTCAGAACATATCACCCGGTTTTATCAATTCGAGGTGCTCACTAGTGTCGTATCTCGTATCGACACCAGCTTATTTACCTCTCTAACCGCTAAGAGACAGCAACAAAGGGGGTCTGACTATAACTGCCTATAGCCTGTACCTTCCTTATATGGGGCTCCGTCAATTGTCATCTGCCTAAGTGTATTCTTGGTGGTCCTACATCATTCAATCATCGACTTTTTGTCATTGACGCATTCATTTTTCTTATATCTCTTTCTATTATATTGGGTCGTATCGCAAATGACCATCTTATCTTGAGCCATCTCTTCACCCCTTGCGACGGCAAAGGACCCCTGCCTTGTATCTTGTCCCATACTCAACCTACAGAGCCCACACCCCCAGACCATCATGGCTACAAATCATGAGCCTATAAATGAGAAATCTATAGACTCTTCGCCTGGTCCTCAAGATCAATCAGCCCAGCATACCAAAGAAGATGAAGTGCATGCAACAGCAAAGACAAGACCTGAAAGGACAGCCAATTTCAAAGATTACATCGTTAGTAGCATCATTGATATCCTGTCACCCCAGTTGTAATATCTCTAACACTACCCAAAGCGAATTTTCTCCTACGCAACGAAATGGGATTTCTTTGCATATGCTGCAGGCTTCATTGCCAGCATTGGCGCTGGAATTGTAAGTGTTACAAAAATACCCTCTCAGAGTTATACAGATGATACTAACACCATCCTAGACACTACCGTTGATGAATGTGGTCTTTGGTACGGCATTACAAAATTCACTCACGACATGCCAAACTGACATCAAATAGGTCAATTCGTGGGTAACTTTACCGACTACTTCCTCCCAGGGAGCACAACCTCGCAAAGTGATTTCAACAGCAGCGTTGATAAGCTAGCATTGTACATGTTCTTCCTATTCTTAGGACGTTTTGTTCTCAATGCTATCAATAAGTTCGTGTTTCGCATGATAGGCATCAGGTTATCTTCTGCTATCAGGCTTCACTACCTAAAGTCACTCTTTGGCCAGTCTATCCACGTCCTCGATTCAATGCCTCCTGGCTACGCCACTGGCACCATTACATCTACCGCCAATGTCCTACAGCTGGGGATATCAGAGAAGTTAGGGATCTTTGTCGAATATAATTCAACCATCGTCGCTGCGCTCATTGTGGCTTTTGTGAAGAATTGGTCCCTTACTCTTGTCACATCCTCGATCATCCTATATCTTTTCCTCGTTTTGGGCGTCTTCTTACCCATGATTCTCAAAGTCAATGCTCTCATTACAAAGGTTACCATTTCTCATCTTTGATTCCGTATGACTTTATATTAACAAAATTCTAGTCCGAGGGTAGAGCTGGTGCAGTTGCCAGTGAAGCTCTGGCGAGTGTTAGAATGGTAGCAGCGTGTGGCGCAGAATCACGTATCTCCAAGAAATATGCTGCTTTTGTGGAGGAGACAAGACAGCACGGTAAACTTCTATCTCCTCTTGTCGGAGGTCAACTTGGCTTTATAGTGAGTCCTCCGTGTTAAGAGAGAATCTCGCGCCTATTGACACAAACAGTTCTTCGGTTTATATTCCGGTTTCGCACTCTGCTTTTGGTATGGCGCAAAGTCATACTCTGAAGGTAGACTGGATAATGTCGGAGATGTTCTCGTGTAAGTCTATCTTTCTACTGGCCTACACTGTGCTCACTATTTCAGCGTATTGCTCTCTGTGATGATTGTTGTGCTCTCACTGGAGCGTACATCCACACCACTTCTTGCTGTTGGAAAAGCCACTGTTGCGGCTTGCGAGTTCTTTGTCGTAATCGATGCACCACAGCCCCAAAAAGGCCACCTGAGAGAGCCTGAAGTTTCATCGACACAGGATATCGTTCTTGAAGGTGTCACATTCGCATACCCCAGCCGACCTCACGTGAAAGTCTTGGACGATCTCAACCTGCGAATCGAAGCCGGAAAGATCAACGCCGTTGTTGGGCCATCTGGATCAGGCAAGAGCACAATTGTTGGTTTGATCCAGAGATGGTATACTCTGCAAGACCAGCACGTTTTGGCCAAGGTTATCGAAAAGGAGAAGAAAGGAGGAAAGAAGAACAAAAAGGAGGAGAGTGAGGAGGATGAAGATCTTGCAAACCCCGTTGAAACAGAACCAGAAGAAACAGGCCCCCCTGTCGAAGCCCGCGGACGCATCACCACATCTGGTCAGCTCTTGGATGATATTGAACTCAAATGGTGGAGATCGCAAATCGGACTTGTGCAACAGGAACCATTCCTTTTCAACGATACGATTTATAAGAACGTCGCTTATGGTTTGATCGGAACACCCTGGGCAGATGAATCTGAGGATAAGAAGATGGAGTTGGTGAGGGACGCTTGTCGAGAAGCTTTTGCCGATGAGTTTATCGACAGGTTGCCTGATGTATGTGTGAAGCCTTTGCTGATTTATCTATGCTAATATGTTTCAGGGATATGCTACTTTAGTAGGAGATAGTGGAGCGAAGCTCTCTGGCGGCCAGAGACAGCGACTGGCCATTGCGCGATCTATTGTACGAAAGCCCAGTATCCTGATCCTGGACGAGGCTACAAGCGCTATTGACGTACGAGGTGAACGCATTGTCCAAGCAGCACTTGACAGAGTCGCCAAGAACCGAACTACCATCACAATAGCACATCGTCTTTCCACAATCAAGAAAGCAGATCGTATTATTGTGTTAAAGAAGGGCAAGGTCGTGGAATCAGGAACACATGATAGTCTCATCGCTGTCGACGGCGGTATTTATTCCGGTCTTGTTCACGCACAGTCTCTTTCGCTTGGGGAGCCTACTGAGGCTGGGTATGAGTCCGTTGAACCCGAGGATAAGCCAGAGCTTGCCAACGTCCCGAGCGTCGCAGCTTTAGAAGTTGACATGGTCGTCGATGCTATCAAAGCAAAGAAAGGGAGCCCCTTTGCGAGTTTCAGCCGCTTGTTCCTCGAGAGCAAGAACATATACCCTGCCTTTGCCCTAACCCTCTTCGCTGCCGCTTGTGTCGGATCTGGAGTACCATTACAAGCCTGGATCTTTGGTAAAATCATTGTGTCCTTCAACACTATCGGAACCGATGCAGATCTTTCTGAAAGCAAATTCTGGTCTCTGATGTTTGTTGTTCTGGCGGTAGGTATAGGAGTCAGTTACTTTGTCGTGATTTTTGTGGCAACTCGAATGTCAGCAACTATCCGAGCCAAGTATCAGCAACAGTATTTCGACGCTGTTATGTTTCAGAAGACATCCTTTTTCGATAACGAAGACCATTCTCACGGAACAATGACATCAAGACTAGGAACCGATCCAAAACAGTTGGAAGAGATGATGGGACTGAACATGGCGAGCGTTTTCGTTGCACTCTTCAATGTCACAGGGGCTGTCACTATCGCCTTTGCGCACACCTGGAAACTAGCAGTTGTTTCGTGCTGCGTTGTCTTGCCTGTAATGATCGTCTCGGCTTATTGGCGCTTCAAGTACGAATTGGCGTTTGAAAAGATGAACAACGATGTCTTCGCGGAAAGCTCAAAGTTTGCGTCAGAATCGATTGGCGCCTTCAGGACTGTCACTTCTCTGACATTAGAAGACTCGATTTGCTTACGATACCAGAATTTGCTCGAAGAGCATGTTGTCTCAGCATACAAAAAGGCCAGATGGGTGAGTATACTCTTCGGGTTTTCTGATAGCGCTAGCATGGCATGTCAAGCTCTCAACTTTTGGTGGGGAGGTCGTCTGCTTTCCAGATATGAGATTGGTCTCGTTGCATTCTTTGTCTGTTTCAGTAAGTACCCGGCTTTCCCCTATCTCCTTCTAGTAAAACGAGTGGTCACGTAAACATTCCACTGTTTACGGCCAACGCTTCTTGGTGCTCCTGAACTTGCCAATGTTGCTAACAATCACGCTGTGGCGATTACCAACGGCAGCGAGGCAGCTGGACAAGCTCTTGGGTTTGGTCCTAATGCCGCTCTTAGTTCGGCGGCCGCTGATCGTATTCTCAAGATGAGAGAAAGTCGACCTCGAGATAAGGTGTCTACCTCACAAGAGATACCTGATACCGATGGCGGAATGTCAATTGAGTTGGACAACATCTACTTCAAGTACCCAACTAGAAGCACGCCTGTTTTCAAAGGACTGAGCCTCAAGGTTGAGAAGGGGCAGTTTGCAGCTCTTGTTGGAGCATCTGGATGTGGCAAAACATCGATTGTGTCACTGATGGAGAGGTAAGAGACTGAATTATCTTGAAGGTTTCTAGGGCTGACTTGTGTAGATTCTACGACCTGGACAAGGGTCGGATCCTACTCAATGGAAAGGACTCGACCGACATCAACGTGTTTGAGTACAGAAAGTACTTTTCTCTCGTTGCTCAGGAAGCCACACTCTTCCAGGGTACTCTCAGAGAAAACATTCTACTTGGCGTTGACCCCTCGTCAATCACAGATGAGCAGCTGCACCAAGCCTGCCGTGATGCTTCAATCCACGACTTCATCGTTTCTCTGCCAGAAGGTTATAATACGGGAATTGGCAGTCGCGGTGTTTCACTTTCAGGTGGCCAGAAGCAGCGTGTGGCAATCGCCCGTGCTCTTATCCGCGACCCCAAAGTCCTTCTGCTTGACGAAGCCACAAGTTCACTCGATTCGGAAAGTGAGAAGTTGGTGCAGGCGGCATTTGAACGAGCTAAAGAGGGACGGACAATGCTTGTGGTTGCACATCGACTGGCTACAGTACAGAACGCAGATGTCATCTTTGTATTGGGGGATGGTCAGCTGCTTGAACAAGGCAGCCACGTAGAGTTGTTGAAAAAGCGAGGCGTGTACTGGCATATGGTAAGTTCTTTAATTTTAGTGACTACTTCAATGCTCAAAAATGCTGACTACCTCTACAGTGTCAAAGCCAAGCCCTCGATCGTTAGGACTGGCATCTGATGGACGGGCCGCGAAAGGACATGTGGTTCTAGCAAGGCACATACACAAATGGGATATATATTTCTTCGTATCTAGGGTCTCTACTTAGACTTGCACTCAAAATCCAGGGGTCATGAATGATCACAAGGCACCCAAAAACCGAACCTCCAACTCTCATGATCTTGTTCATAAATTGCAACATATTCTAAACTCGTGAAATAAGCTAAATTGTCTTGATACCAAATCAAATAGCATTACGTGCGCCAGTCTATGCTTTTGTTTCCCACATGTCTTGAATTTCTTTTAGAATATCTTGGGGGTTAGTCATGACGAAATCATGGCTTCCTGGCAGAATCCGCCAGCGCACATGCTGTTCGCCGCCAACAAGAGACAGTGCATCGCGACGATAATCATCTGGGTTGATGATCTCATCAGTCCTGGCCAGCAGAATAGCTGTGGTGCCAGGAGCACGTTGAGCCAGCTTGGCCCAAGCATCGTGCTGTTCCATGAGAGGCGCAAACCGAATACTCGACATGAAAGCTGGGACAAAACCCTGGTGATGGGTAACTGCCCAGCGCACATACTCCATAACTCGCTTCTCTAGCGGCGTAGCGGCTTTGCCGGATGCTGGGTTCACTTCCGCCTCGACGACGTTGAGCGGTGGCGTCGTGACAGATTCAACGGGCGCCCCAGGAGACGGCCTTGCCGACGCAGCGATGGGTTTCTGGAGACGATGACGTGTTGCTACAGCCAAAATGCGCTCAGGGACGAGACCAGAGACGAAGAGGAAGCGGGAGATACGGCCAAAGGAGGCAGCGCGGATAAGTCCTGCCGGGGCGAGAAGGACAAGATCACGGACAAGGTTCGGGAAAGCATTAGCAAAGTGAATAGCAATACCGCCGCCGAGAGAGTATCCAACAAGCCTGAAAGCATTCGTGCCCGTCCAAGCAAGGGGGCTGGAAGCTAGAACGAGAAGCATCTGAGAGACGTAGAGACGGGCATCGTGAGGAATGTCAGCGACACCATCAGAGAAGCCACGGCCAAAGAGATCCTAGGATATGTTAGTTCATGTATCAAACGAATGGATGAGGGACTTACAAAGAGCATCACACGGTATCCTCGCTTAGAGAGGGCGAGAGCAATAGGAGCAAGGGTGATGCAAGGCGTGCTAATGCCATGAACAAAAAGGACCTTTTCGCCATCCTCAGGGCCAAACTCGTAGACGCGAGTACTTCCATACTATAACAGAGTTAATAGGAATTATTCTTAAGGTTACAGTCTTACTCACCGGAGTCTCAACATCTCGAGCACCCGGAAATTGGTCAGGTTGATACACTAGGTTCTTGACCTTGTCAGCATTGGCCTTGTCATAGACGCCCAGCTTGAGTGGGTTGCGAATCGTCTTTGGCTGAACGGGATAGAGCAGCGCGCGAGCGACGACAAGAAACAAAACTGTCGAGACAACGGTCGTTGTCGCCACGAGAGCTGTTGAAGTATCTTGAGACGCCATATTTAAAGGTGAAAGTTTAAGAATATCGAGGTACTGAGAACAGAGTTGGGAGTCGAAAAACGTGGGTGAGAGGATTGGTCAACGCTTGTTCAGCCACGCCTGATTGTGTATCGGGCTTGATACAATAATGCAGCCACAGTGATTAAACCAAGTAGAAATGTCTTGTCAACATGTGAAGATAAAACAAACCACTAATTTTTTATTTTTTTTTATTATTATTATTTTTATTTAGAATGTAGCCATGATCAACAGGAACGACGTCGAAATTGAGAGGTGTAGGTTTTGTTGGAGGAATAACGTCACTGCCAGTTTCAAGCTCTCTCGTCTATTTAGTTCCCGATAGGGCCGAAGCTAAAAGTTGACGTGCTGACGATAAGATCTGAACAATGTTAAAGGGTTATAGGCACGAGGCCTTCAACAACATACAATAAGGAGGATGAACAGCTGTTGTTATAGGTATGAAGTATGTATATTCATGCATTTAAAGATTCCCACTATCGAGTATCTGTATCCAAGTCTAGAATTGACTAAGAAGTTGAGGCAAAGATCAACCACGACTTAGATGCAACCATACAAACACTTGTGTCATTAGCTGCTTAGAACAGCCATACTGTACTGGTAAAATGTTGTTCGTATATCTTATAGCTATCATCCTAACCCGACTGCCCATGCAACATTACCAAGCTGCCTTATCAAGACACATAGATTTTCCACGATTGCGGGCGCCATCCTGTTTGCGCCTCCAAAGTTAGCCTGGAGAATCTCGTGTATAGCCTCCATGCCTGCTTTGGGGTTCTCAATTGTTGCTTCAGATACCCCGTTGCGGCTGGCTGGTCCCCTGAAAACAGGAAGCCCTTGTCCCGTGTTGATGTACCTCTGTATGCCCATCGATTCTGGCCCATCTATGTATATTTTCTCGTGCTGTGAAGATACATCTTGTTTACTTCCCGCCTTCTTGATCACGCCGTACGTCCAAATGGCAAGCGCCGCATGGTGTACTCCAACGGCATAAAAGTTTTTCAACTGTGCTGATGGGAAGAGCTTGGCGAATCGGAGGACTTGGCCGGCGTGCCATATAGCTGCTCGAGAATCAACACTTTCGACCCATTGCTGGAGTACATGAAATGCTCGATGTGCCTGTTCATCTCCTTCCTTACCCGCAAATAGCTGGAGATCGTCTATGGATATATGCAAAGCCATCATAAGTTGATTAAGCAGGAGTCGCTCTTGTGCTGTGATTTCGGGCCAGTTCATGGTTGTAACCTTGAAAGTCTGCAGATCTTGCAAAAGCTGGTGCCGGCGTGCGTTTAGCAACGAATTGGTATTTCCATACGGGTCCTGAGTATAAGATCGTATCCTGTACGATGAGCACAGGTTTCTATACTCCAATATCAGAAGCCAGTAGGCTTGGAGATAGATTGCTGCCGAAAGTTGCACATCCAATCTGTGTCGATTTTCTGCAAGAAGGTTCAGATCACGGAACAGATCGCCAACTGAGGGAGCTCGCTTGACATGCCCATCTTCACGTCTCAAGTAGGCGTGTTTCCAGTCTCTGGCTGTTTTGGCGTACCAAAGCTCTTTAGACGCTGGCAGAGGAAGTGTAAGTTCAGCATACGACATGACGGGGTTGGTCAAGGCTGTCATTGACTGCTGACTGTCTCGTAGGAAGAGATGGAAGACGAAACTGTCACGTGGTCAGAAGCCGAAGGAATAGAAGACCTCGTCAACATGAGTGCTTACCGTTTCCATTTCTCCATATCAACCCAAGTTCTCCATTTCTGTTCAAGATTGGCGCCCTCGTCGGCGGCAGTGACTGAAAGCATGGGGTAGGTAGAACGTTGGAACTTGCCGCGATATCGCATCATCTAGATATGTTAGTTGAAAGACTTAAAACCATTGGCAATGTTTCATACCGTAGTGGGAATGTTGACGTGGCACTCTGCAATCTCCATCTTGCGCCGATTCCCACTCCATAGACCAGTGTCTTGACCGATAACAATAGCATGGATTAGGCCTATGTTCAGAATCGATTCGTTATTTTCTTCGAACTGTCATTGTTAGTTAGATAGTTCTTCGGCAAATTTGTATACGTAAGTACATACTCGTTTGGGCATGACGATTCCTAAGCAATAGTCATTAGCAACGTAATACAAGTGTCAGGATGAGAATACATACGAATAGCTTCTTGTAGAGCATAACCAAACTTTCGTAGTGTCGGTATAGGAGTCAGTACAGCACCAGCTGCTGCAGCTCCAGCAATCCACTCGGGTTCCTGCTCGTTGAGCTTGAAAGTGGGAAAATGGATGTATTCAGATACCTGGTTGGTATGCGAGTTGAGAAACACATGCAGCATAGTGTCCAGGAGATCTGCCGAGGGAAAGGACCCTGAAATACGACTTGACATGGCATCAGGTTGGCAGGCTCCAAGAACAAGTGCCAAGACACCATCGCGAGCAGCAAAATCCAACCTTTGGTCAACGACTCGTCTGAGACCCCCTTGAGAAGCCTCGGCTTGTAAAGATGCGACGTCCTTTTTCGACACTGGAAGATTCCCTTGTTCGCCGAATGCATTGTCTTTTGCTACCGGGTCCCATCGCCAAGGGGATACATCCCAAGCCGTAACGAGATTCTGTCGTATATGTGCGTGCGCCACGTCGGCAGAGTTGTCTGATCTAGGGGTATCCACCTGGGCTAGAATTGCGTTCGGATTGTTGGGGCCCGTTCCGCCTGCGTTCCAGTGATCCAACAGACCAAAGTCCATATCTGAGAGCTCCATGTTGGTATCGTTGCAGAAATCCAGAACGTCGAGACCTGTGTTGTCTGGCATTCTGGCTGGTTGATCGTACTGCTGCTCATACAAGACATCCCGTAGAAAGTCGCAAAAGGGGAGCTGGTCGGCGTCGGGTTGCTGAGAAGAGCTGGCTTCGGATCTGGTGAGGTCGCCTGTATTAGGAGTGCCAGACCTAGATTGGGGTTGAGATTGTAATTGGACAGTTTGTCCATACAAAGAGGTTTGATCGAGAGGAAAAGATGTCGGAGCAGGGCCAGTGCTAGGGCCAGTGCTAGGGCCACTTTCGTATTCATCATCATTAGATCTCGCACTGGCAGATAAGTGTACTAGATTCATGGCTGCTGCTGAACCTGCATCTGACGAAACACAAGTCAACCCGCGACGAGTACATCGTTGACAGGGCTTCTCCTCTTGACACTTGACCCTCGCAGCCGCACACGCTTTGCAAGCATGGGTGACCCGTCCAGAGTTGAGGGCAGTGGTAGTGCGTCGTCGCTTCTTGGAGTCGTCATTTTCGTGGTTTGTCTCATGACGTTTCTTCAAGTCAGCGCGCGCAAATGTCTTCCCACAGATGCCACAAGCAAAGCGACGGCCCAGAGTGTGAGTTTGGACATGACGCTGGAGATGCTCTGGTCTTGAGTAGCGTCGTCCACAATGGCCGCAGGCGTAGAGTTGGTGTCCCTTTTCAGGATTGGGAGCGGGTGTTTCAATACTTGGAGGGTTTGTTGGAGGGTTCGTTGAAGAAGATGGACCAGACATGGTGCAGCTCGCTGGAATGTATCACAAGCCTGGGGATAGAGAGACTGTGATTATTTCCAGCTATGGCATTGAAGAGGCAGGTGGTGGTAGGTGGTATATATAAAAGGAAGGAAGAGGAAGTATACAAAATTGCAATAGCGAATCAAGATGCTTGAGCTTAGATAAAATGAATGTATGATAGGCAAGTGCCGAGAGGTAGTCGACGGTTGCTATTGCTGTTCCTGTTGTAGGGCTGTAGGTACCTGTTAAAGAACCAGTACTTGCTCGGAAATTATGGCGGATATAGTTGCGGGTGATAGATTATCATCGACTAAGAAGAATGAGCCAAGGATATTTGAAGCTGGGAATGATTGATTGGCTCGTCAAATCAATCAGTTATGTCAGTGCAAGGATTGAGTGACAAGCCAGGAAAAAGAAAATTGGAGAGGGAATCTTTAACGTTTCGATAAACGTCACATTTTCAGCTGAACTGAGCCTAGGGGATGCAGTCTAATGCCCGTTTTGGTCTGATTCCGGCTTCGACATCGGAGCCGATTCGTCTTGCAAGTTACAGCAGGTCAGTCAAAGCTCTTGACTCGATATCTGTCGTCGTCAGCGCGCCTATGCACACCAGCAAGGGTTCATTGAGTATGGGGATAGAGATGGAAATTTTGCACACCAAAATCGAGCTATAGATAGACTAGTCTAGTCTGGTCTAGATGCATAGTGGTCGGCGAAAACCTATCTTCCTATGTACCGAGACTAAGAAACTGAGTGCATACGTACTCAGCTCCATACTAGAAAGGGCCCATCTTGAAACCATTACGTCTCGTCTCAACTATGTACGTCGCCTTTTCCCCCTTCTCACTGTTCAATCGACGAGGCTCTCGGGCTTAGACTATCTGATCCTGTAGGGATGGGAGACGAGTTTCGTAAGACACTCCATTGTCCGAAAAACAACCCTGCCTTACTCATCATCAAATGGCCGACTCAGCCGTGCCAAGCCACTTGTTTAATACCGCGATGCCCTCTCATGTCACTTTTCAAGCGTGTGTACGTCAATGTCTGATGGCGTCAAAGACGAACAGCTCAAGTTTTATTGGCGTAAAATCAATCGACTATGCAAAGACGCGAATGCCTCATTTTATCAGTCCACGTAATGCATACAGTAGCGGCTTTTCCCCCTACTCCCCTACTTGCTTTGGGTTAGAGATCAGGGACAACGGAGGATAGGCCCGGCGGTTTTATCTTCTTTGGTATTAACGCTTCTCATCATTGTCCTCATATCTGTGCTGTGTGTAACCATACCAGCTTGATCTTGAGATCATGAGTTCTGTTGGCGTTTCACATAACATCATGTGCTACGCAAAACTCACCATCACATCTTGTGAACGCGTGTACAAGATTTAAAGGGGGATCTCTCCAGTATCAGAGTCTCCAGGGAAACTCAGCGATGAGTCTGCATGCAAGTTACCCTTGGTAAGTCAAGTCTCGTTACAAGGTGTTCTGACTCGAAGACAAGCAAGGGTCAAGTTCAACACATGGCAAGTTCCGAGAGATGCATGCATAAGGATAAGTCTAATCAGCCCCCAAGTTTACAAACAAGGTTATTCGTATCTAATCAGCCTCCAATTGGTTACTTTGAGAAGTTTCTAGGGCGGAACCCGAATGAATCACAACATACGCAGCGGGCCGCCGCCTTGCTACAGAATTTATCGTGGCCTAAAGAGAAATGAAGGAAAGATGAAAGTACAAGAGCGTCATTAAATGCATTGGAACATCGTATATGCAGAGGTGTTCCGTAACTAACATCTATGTACGTGGTTTGTATGTGGAAATATCATTATAAAATGAGATCCTAACCTCCTTTGAATGAGGATGAACTCATGAATGAGATTGGGGTATACACTTATAATGAAGAGCTTGATTTCCGTATCATACTGGGCATACCTATCTTTCTTCTTTTGCCGTACCATGGCTGATCAACAATTACCTGCACCGAAGCGGTTCATCACTGGTCACGATTATGACGGAAAAGCCATATTCGACACTCAACTCAGCGATGAAATGCCCACGAAGATACTCACAAACTACAACTTCCGCCTCGGCTACGTGACTCGAGGAATTCCAGTTGACCTCACGGGCAACTCGGACATCAAGGCATATCAGAGCTACATCACAGAGCCTCCAGGACTTGTTCTCCACGGAGGTTCAATCCTTCGTTTTGTCGACTTCCCACCTGGCGAAGGAGACATGCATCGAACGCTGAGCATAGACTATGGTGTAGTGCTCGAGGGTGAGATGAAACTGGTGTTGGACTCAGGCGAGAGTCGTGTGTTGAGGCGAGGGGATGTGGCAGTTCAACGTGGAACAATGCATCAATGGGTGAATCTTGACAAAGAGAAGTGGGCTCGGATGATGTTTGTTCTTCAAGAGAGTAAGCCAATAACAGTGTCATCTAGCGGAGAAGAGTTAAAAGAAGAGTTGGGAGGTTTGGGTGATGAAGTGAGACCTTCCACCTGAACAGCCCTACTGGGTAACAGCAAAGTTGACCTCCTAAGTCTTACGTTACAAAAATAAATAGCCTCAAGAGCATAGTATAAGTAGCATAAGCTGATCTGCTAATTTCGTCTCTTATGCCTCCAGAGCCCAATTTTTCTAATACCCTGAGGCAACCTTAGTAGCTTAATTGGTTAGCAGGTAGACTCTATGGCTTGGCTTTGTTGAAGATATAGGGTAAGAGCATTGAAAAGGGGGTTTTGACTTGGTAGTCTCCATCAGTACAGCCAGCCAACGCTCATTAATAGATGAGATTGGATTGATTAACACTGACAAGGCGGTGATAAAGGGTCCAGCCCACGGTAAGTAATATCAAATAGTGTCCACCTGATAAGCAGCAGCTCTCTTAGCGTCCAAATTGCCAAGTGAGGTTTAGGGAGTTTCAGACGAGGTAACGTTAGAGGCTCGGATGGTGATGCAAGGGTGATCGCGTGGGCGAATTAGTTAGTAGCCTCCACTCTTCGGACGGGCAGCCCCTCAAACTTCAGACGCCAGTCCAGCCCAGCCCAGCCCAGTCAGGCCCAGTCAGGCCAAGCCCAGGGACTCTGGAGGTTCTCCAAAGTCCAAACTCTACGCGATATGATTCAAACTTTCCTTTTCAAGGTTCGCTAATATTACTTTTTATTTCATCTTGACTCGCATTATTGCCGAAACAACATTTTTTTTATCTCTCACAATAGTCTAATCCTTGCCTTGCCACCCAAAAGGTTCGTCCAGTCCAATCCAGTCCAGACTCACTCCCTCCATCCTGGCTGTCATGCATCATGCGGATGCGAGTCTACCTACATTGAACCAACCATTTTCTAATCGCACTTACAGGACAGGGAATAAACTAACTGCAACGCAACATACCTACTTACCATCAAACACCGCATTCGACCCTTAGATCCTTTCTTTCCCACACAAGGGACTCCCGATCTAATACAGCATTCCATGTTGCCCTGAAAGAAGCTCTACAGCTGCCTAACAACTCCCTCTTATCATCCGAGCTCTGATGAGCTACTATGGCCAGCCCTTCGGGTGCTTCAGGCCATTTGGGCCCTGAATCTGTAGGAGACTCTAGTGCTCCCATGTCGAGCAATCCCCAAATCCCACCATGTTCGATGAATAGTGACGACAGCCAAAACGAAAACGACCAGCACGACCAGCACGACCAAGACCAAGACCAAGACCACGACCAGAACAACGACCAAGAACCGACATGTCCGTGGCAAACATCTCGATTCAACCACCAAGAATGCTCGCGATTTCTCGACTGTCCGTCTCACGCCATAGAGCGGAGTCTATCAGAGAGTGGCGAGCAAGATCGAGAATCCATCCATAGCTCCCACTCACCCGAGATACATCCTCCAGATAACGACCGAGAACAAACCGATCAACAGACTTCTCGTTTCTCAGACCAAGAGCTTGCGCAAGGAGTAAACAACGAAAATAGTCCGCAAAGTACCCCGGCCGACGAACCGGACGACGATGGAGACGCCACTTCCGCCACAACCGATACTGCGACGAGCGCAGAGGAGGATGCTGGCACGGCAGTTACCCAGGAGCCAGAACAGTCTTCGGATTCCCAGCAAAACATAGAGATGGACGACTCAGAAAGCAGATCTCGGAACAGGCGGTCTGACCAGCAAGATTCCCAAAACACTCCAAACACCCCTTCCGAGCATCCAGAGCATATGCAAAGGCCTAGTCGAGTTACCAGCGCAACCAACACGCAAAGAGCCCAGCGAAGATATGCGACACCGTCCCGCGAAAGAATGGATGCGCCCTTGCCGTCACTTCGACCTTTGGAAGAAGCTCTGCCCCCACTTCCCCGATCTGCTCGCCAGTCAGTATCTTCAGATTCGCAACGACCTAGATGGCAACCGGATAATGAAGTAACATACTGTCCTATTTGCCATACCCAGTTTAGTTTCTTTGTGCGCAAGCATCATTGCAGGTAAGTCAAGCCGCACCCCAAGATTCTTCTACCCCGTATACTTACCATAATAGGAAATGTGGAAGAGTCGTTTGCAACTCTTGCTCGCCGCACAGGATTATAATTCCTCACCAGTACATCGTTCGACCTCCAGGCTCTGAAGCAGCTATGCATCAATCCCTGCTCGTGGACGGGCTTGGAGCCGGATACTTCGACGTGAATGACATGTCGGGAGGCGAGCGAGTAAGGCTCTGTAATCCCTGTGTCCCGGATCCGAATACAGCACCGCCACAGAGTCCAGGACCGCAAGCTACTCTTTCTCCGCGAGTTCCCCATTCACGGTCACGGAGCAGTATTGGCGATGCTTATGGAACATTGCAATCGTCTAATCGACATGGTGCAGTTTTTGCTCCAGGCACTAGTGGTGACCCGTATCGATACCTCTCCCCAAGAATAAGGAGTGTCACAATGGTATTTTTGCCTCTGCTTTCTGAATTTGCGCCAGATACTAACAGTCAACTTCAGGGCTCTGCCTCATCTGGCTCCTCTCCTAGCAATTCTCACAGGAGACGTAGCGGAGCGCATCAGACACCCATCGAGCGTTTCCTCGCAAGTGCACAGGCTGCTTCTCCATCTTCATACCCAGAGCGATACAGTTCGCTAGGGGAGTCATCATCTAGGCAACGTGCACTACCGCCAACCCCTCAGATTGCCGAGGAAGACGAGTGCCCCATTTGCCATCGCGAGTTACCATCGTCGAGTCTTCCTAACGCCGAAGCTCTACGCGAGTCTCACATCACTACATGTATTCAGACGCACAGCACATACGGCACACCCCGCGGCGGGGAAGGTGGAGCACCAGTTGCCCCTCGTCGGACAGGCATGTATACCTATGTAGCCACAGAGAAGGACTGCATCGACGACGCAGAGTGCACCATTTGTCTGGAAGAGTTTACAGTCGGAGTCCCCATGGCACGTTTAGAGTGTCTGTGTCGATTCCACCGAGCGTGCATCTCATCCTGGTTTGTCAAGCATCCGGGACGATGCCCTGTTCACCAGCACGACGGCTTTGGGTATTAAGATCCAGTCAAGATAGAGATCATGGGTTGGCAAAGGGGGTATTGCATACGGGAAATGGCGTAACGGATCTGGTGGTTAATGTCAGCGTCTTTTATGCTGTTTAGAGTCTGAGTGAGCGTCTAACCACTGTGCCGTTCATTCGTTGCAAGAGTCGGGTATTGGGTATGGAATCTTTTGGCAATTAATACAGAAGCAAGTTATTGACCCACTAAGATAAGAACATCAGTTATTATTCTTGGAATGGCACGAATAGAGAGAATAAACTTTGTGGCAGCTTGTTTTGAGAAATATTTATTGTTATCTTTGCCGCGTGGGTTCGCATTCATCATCAGGATCCTTGTCTGTCTTGAACTACATGATGTAGACCCTTGAACCCAGTTCGAGTGATGCAGGTAGGTAGTCAACCTGAAGGTCAACACTTTTGTTCCCTTATTACTTCCGCTCAGGAACGCCCACCATACAAGCCTTGCAGAGTTTAGGATAACATCAGGGTTCAAGATACCCAGTTCTGTGCTATAACGTTCAGTCTGCTCTACTTGAAATGTCGAAGTAAATATTTCTGTGTTCGGGTCTAAAAAGCACCATCCAATACGCTGACCAACTGGTAAATTCAGCGAGAGGATGCATTTCCCCAAGTATTCTGATGACACTTTGAAGTTGCAATCATTCCTCGCTTCTGCCATCGCTCAAGTTCATTACTTTTTGCATAGTTTCAGTACAACGCTGGATGAACTCTTCGTGCGAAGCCTCCTTTGTAGCTGTATACCGTAGTCGCATAACATCTACGATTAGCTTTTTCAACCCATCAAGTCCATCGCGTGGTATGATCTCGCGCTTGTCTCCATCCCTCACATTGTATAATATGATGCGTGGCAGTTTCCCATCCTTATTCGATGACCCTAATAAGTAGCCATATACACAAGCCTGGACGATGTGCTCGTTGGTTAGCTGTGAAACAAACTTGATTTCCCAGATTGTCTTATCATTCTTGCCGCGCTTGTTGTCAGGAGAAGATGCGACAATATCTGCTCGGCCAATGAGCTTGGTTTCCTGCTTGTCGTCCTTGAACTCTTTGAACTCTTTCTCCTCCATTTCAACCTCAAACTCTAGGTGTCCTGCAGGATCTAACAACTCTTTACCAAGTCGGCGCCGAGCAAGCTCAAGGTCTTTATACTTCATCCAATCAAATTTATGATGTTCCATTTGTATCATACGTGGTTGATAGCCAGATATCTCGGCTTCGTACTCGCAGGCACGGCGGCAAAGCCAGGAGACCAGTTGTTGGGGATCTCTGGGCATATCTTCGATGACTTGTCTATCCCATACACCCAGAGACCTCAGTGTTCTCGAATTTGCAAGCTCTAGGGCGGCGGCAATGACAAGACCGTTTATGTCGCTTACAGATTCGAAGAACCCCTTTTGCGTGTTGGAGGCGACCACATTTTGTATGTTAATACTTGTGCGGTCCGACGAACGCGGCGAAAGCGGTTCGACACGCAAAAAGCGCCGGACTACTTTATCCAGAGCGTCCCCTTCAATGTATCGGCTCATTTCGCGGGCCTTAGAGAGTCTTGGAAGGAGAAGCCCAAGCTGGAGAGGCCGACCAGGCAAGCCTGGTAAGATATTCGTTTCGTTACCTGTCATATCGGTAACATCAGCCGTGTCATACAAAGCATTGGCAGATACACAAGGCATCATGTATTTATCGTCCTCGTGCACCAAGACAAGCTGTTCCAAAGCGCGTGTCAGGGCCACAAAGACTTCATTAGGACATTTGTCGTCTGGCTGATCGCGACCTAAACGCTCAAAATAAGACGAGTCCATGCCACAAAGTATTACTAGTTGGCGCTCGCGACCTTTAAATTGGTGAATAGTAGAGAGGCACAGCTTTCCTTTGATAACCCTATCGTCAAGAGGCGCGTCGTCATCAGTAGGTACAGATATAGGAATCTTATAGTCCCAAGCCAGTGTGTTGACCAGTCCTTGTAGTGGAATTCTACCGCGGATAAAAGGTGCTATGATGGCACAATTCTTTGGCCCATAGCGGTTTATCAGAGGTAATAGCTTTTTGGCCATCGCGCGACTGTCCCGGATATTACACCTTAGGACGATGGGTTTTGGGCCCTGCTTTGAGCTTGAGATATATTGCTCTCCGCCCAAGAAAACCTGGTTGATGAATTCCACTGTCGGTATGGGTAATCGAAAACTGTTCCCTAGCTGAATCTCGGTGAAAGGGTAAGGACTTATCGGACCTAGCATCTCTGGGGCTAGAGTTAGATATCTCGGATCTGCACCGCGAAAACGATATATCGCTTGACGTTCGTCGCCAAGCACGACAATACGTGCGGGCTGGCCTCCCTTTGCGACGTTGTTGGACCGAAGAAAACACACAGCTAGCCAAAAAGTTTCTGGATTACAGTCCTGAAACTCATCCAGTACGATGATGTCAAAGGGCGCTGAAGTCCACAAGGGAAGCTTGCGGCTACAATCAACCGCTCGAAGTAGCTTGAGAAGTTCTGTATCGTTCTGCACGACTCTTCCCAACAGCTTGCCCGCCATACCGTGGAAAGTGAAAGTCTCACTGTTATGATAACTTTCAAGGCGACGAGAGGTTTCATTTTGGAGTCTTTTTGAGAAGAGGATGCTGCCAATTCGTTTGTCCGGGTGCTTCGCCGCAATGGCTTCTATCGTGGCGGTTTTGCCAGACCCTGGCCTTGCTGAGACCACAACATTATGAGAAGAACACAGTTCCGCGATCTCCAGTTGCTGTAGGGATGGAACGAAGGTAGACTTGCGACCTGCTGACTGAAGTAGGCGACAACTTGTCGTGAGAGGCCGAAGAGTTTTAAGCTGAAGAATCAGACGGACCTGGCATTCCCGTTAGTAAAAGGACTTCAATGAACCACCGAGTCCATTCTTATTTACCGGTAGCGGTCGGCTCCAGGCCGAAAGCCATAGAGGCATTATATCAGTTCACAAATAGGGAGATGTGGATGACACTTCCATGCTCATCCACGGTGGAAGAATTTGCTGATAAGATTTTGGGTTCAGTATAACCTCATCTACGAGCAAATAAAGTCATGCGTTTTCTTAAATAACCAAAGATATTTTACGTCTGTTTTAGATGATTCATGATGTATCTTTTTGGATCGTCAATTGTTGTTTGTTTAAGCTAAGGAACCCGCTACGTTGCGTAGAGGAATATTGTAGGGCCGTTCCTGCCTTGAAGGATACCTACCTTTCAACCTCGATATGTGCAAAGACAGTCGGAATAGAGTTTTTGGGATTATATCAATTGCAGAGGTATAACTTTCTCTTTTCATTTTAATGGCACGCTTGCTTGTAGAGGAGGAACCCGACCTTTGGAAGAAAACGATTTAATTTATTTGATTATCGACCCAATGAGAAGCTGGAGGTAGTGTAAACACGGCATTTCATTGGGATCCTCTGGCTTGGTTTAGTGTCCCATCTAATGTTAGTGTTCAGGTCAACTAGTGTGGCTGTGCATTCAATATGGAGATGCAGCTGATGGAGAAAAGGGAAGGCTAGAAATGCAAAGCGATAAGTAGTGGAACAGTGAAATAGTAGACAATAGTATTAATTATCGCGAACATTGAGATGAGATTATCCACAAGAGAATCTCCTGGCTACGCAAGAGCAAGATAAGCTATAGGAGGCTATATTAATCTTCATCTCGCCTTATTTCACGTCATGTTACCTATCGTGGAGCAAAAGGGAAGTCATCACGACAGGCGAGAGGAGCCACGAATCCAGGGATCCGAACTGCAAGGGTCAGGACACACGGCTGAGAGTCGAGAGTCTATTCTTGCGAGCTACGTAACCTCAGCGGTGCTAGCGATCAAGGGGACAGGGATTCTAGGGGCCTAAACCAAAACAAGACACGTTTCCTCGATCTTGGAAGCCTGGAAGCCTGGGATTCAGGACCAGTTCCCTGACCCATGTCGCGCTGAGGGAGCTAGGGAGTGATTAGGATTTCCGTCACAAGCAAAATCGAGCTTTGGTCTCCCCCAGACCATCGATTACGTAGGTTGTGTCCAGTTGCTCAGCACAGCAGGGGTCTATCATTGGCAGGGTACGGACCAAGACAGAGAGAGGGAATTTGTCTTTTCGATATGGTGTGATTTATTTTGACTTGGCTTTGCTAGGAATAGTTGTAGAAACAAGCAATAGCTGTAAATAAATCGCTCTCCTACTCACATCCGTGGGTAAACGGAATGGCTCATGTTGCTGCCAGAGGAATGAACGAGTTTCTGTCTGTGGCACAAAGACAGTGGGTAGCTACACAGCAAAAGCAATTGCAAGAATTAGATGGAGATTGAGGAGACAAAGGTTTCAGCTATACGTGTAATCCCCAATTATTTATTGAGGCCAAATGGCACGCATCCATTCATTGCTTTGGTGTCGTATCCTCAATAACTTACAGTGAATGGTGGCCCACCTGCTCTGCCGCTATTCCGGCCCGTAATCGCAACTTATTCTTCCTCAGGTAGGTTCCGAGTACGCAAAAGCACTCTAACATCCACTGTGTATTCTCAATCACTGTCTCTACCGTTGGTGCTCCTGATAGTGATGGGATGGATGCGCTTCAATTTCCCTTGCTGAGCCACAAATTAGCTCCCTCCCACTAGCGAAAGTGACTTTAAAGTGACCACTCCTAAGCGACATGAAACTATATTCATAAAAGTATCGAAACTGTATTCGGCTATCAGCGACCTGTGCGCCGTCGATCAGCATTCGGCGCAACTCGACTCAAGCTTGGTAGAAAGCCATTCCTTGGGCCTAACACTGAGCTGCAGCTGCAGGTTGCACAATATAGGCTGTACCTATACCTCCAGCCCAGACCTGGCCTAACCTGGTCTTCCACGTCTTGTCAACTTGGTGCCAGGTTTCCCTCCACCTCCATCCCAATTCCTTCGGCTTGGCTTGGCTTCTTACATCCTTCTTCACCCTCTCTTCTACTTACCCCCTCCTTCATTCTCATTCTCTTCTTTTTTTCCTTTCATTTCCTAGCTAATCTCTCGCTGCCTTCCATTTGCTGGCCTCACCAGCTAGGCACGCAAACAACTTACCCAAAGCTAATACACTAGCTCAGCTCATGTCCAAGCTCACAGCTATAAGCTAAGTTAACAGCTACAAACTATCAGGGCATCGCAACCTTGCACGCACCACCTTGGTCGCCCACTGACCTCACAAGGGCCGTTCGAAATCGCCCTCATTACTTGAATGCTTTGCGACGGTTCCTCGAGTTCAATCCGCACCAATTGACAACCGCGAACAATACAAACATTCCATAGCAACACGTTCCAGCAGCAACCGCAGCAACGCTGCTCGGCACAACGTCATGTCAACCGCCAGAGAAGCCGAAGAGCTCAAGCAGCAGGGTGTCGTTGAGGCCGCCGCCGATCCCCAAAGCAACGTCACCGCAGATGATGCCCAAAAGTCCATCGTTCAGGCGTCTCGGAATGCCGGCGTCGCTGCTTTCACTTTCGATCCTGATGCGAGCCCAGAACAGAAGAAAGCTCAAGCCAAAGCTGTACGCACTTTCTCCCTTGCATCCGCGGCGACTACAAACTAACAATGCTTCTGCGCAGGCCATTCCACGTGAGCTTCAACAGAGCAGACGCCCCAAGGGCGCTGCCATAATCACCGACGTCGATGATGGCACCGGCCCCACCGAAGACCTACCGGAAGCCAGCAAGGAAGGAGTCCTAGACGTTGCTCGCGACGAACAGGGCAAACCACTTGCAGACGGTGCCGATCCCGAAAGCGAAGAAGTACCATACTCAAGAACAGGATGGGCTCCGCAGCTGGGATGGCCAGAGGACGATGCAACGGCGCAAGATAGTCTGCTTGATCACGCAACCTGGGTCGAGTCACAGCTTCCGGATACTCTATACGGTGGTAAGCATCAATGCCAGCTGTAAGCGCATAGAAATCACTGACAAGGCCAGATTGGTACCACAACACGGGCGTCATCATATTCGCATGTGTCACTTCCTGGCTTGTCGCTGTCTTTGGCGGCGGACTTGGCTGGGTTCTTATTGTCATGTGTTTCTGCTCTACTTACTATCGAACATCTCTAAGAAGAGTACGACGTAACTTCCGAGACGACATCTCTCGCGAAATGGCCCTCAAGAGGCTCGAGAACGACAACGAATCTCTCGAATGGATCAACTCCTTCATGGTCAAGTTCTGGCCTATTTACCAACCAGTTCTTGCTCAGACCATTATTAACTCTGTTGACCAAGTTCTAAGTTCTGCTACTCCTGCATTCCTGGACAGCTTGAAGCTCAAGACGTTTACACTGGGGTCTAAGCCTCCTCGCATGGAGCATGTCAAGACTTACCCCAAGACTGAGGACGATGTTGTCATGATGGACTGGAAATTCAGCTTTACCCCTAACGACACCGACGATATGACTTCTCGCCAGCTCAAGAACAAAATTAACCCAAAGGTTGTGCTTGAGATTCGAATTGGAAAGGCCATGATCAGCAAGGGACTCGACGTCATTGTCGAGGATATGGCCTTCTCTGGTATTATGCGACTCAAGATCAAGCTGCAAATCCCTTTCCCTCATATCGACCGTATTGAAATGTGCTTCCTGGAACGACCGACCATCGACTATGTCTGCAAGCCTCTTGGTGGTGACAACTTTGGTTTCGACATCAATTTCATTCCTGGTCTAGAGGGATTCATCCTAGAGCAAATCCACGGCAACTTAGCTCCCATGATGTATGCGCCAAAGGTCTTTCCCATCGAGGTCGCCAAGATGCTTGCTGGCTCGCCAGTCGACCAAGCTATTGGTGTCGTTGCAGTGACTCTTCACGGCGCTCATGGTCTCAAGAACAGTGACAACTTCGGTGGCACCGTTGACCCTTACGCATCCTTGAGTTTGAGCCGACGCCAAGAACTTGCCCGAACAAAGGTCGTTCCGGACAACCCCAACCCCAGATGGAACGAGACGCACTACATCATCATCACATCTTTCAGCGACACCTTGGATATACAAATCTTTGACCACAACGATTTCCGCAAGTCCAAGGAACTTGGTGTCGCCACTTTCCAACTTGAAAGTATTGAAGAGCTCAATGTCCACGAGAACCAGCGATTAGAGGTCATTTCTGACGGCAAGGCCCGCGGTATTGTTTCGTGTGATGTCCGTTTCTTTCCTGTGCTTGAGACTGTCAAGAATGCAGAGGGGCAAGACGAGCCGCCGCCCCCTTCGAACCAGGGTATTCTCCGATTTACTGTGGAACAGGCCAAGGATTTGGATGGTACCAAGAGTCTTGTAGGATCACTCAACCCCTACGCCGTTATGTTCTTGAACGGTAAAGAAGTCCATCAAACCAAGAAGCTGAAGCGTACCAACAATCCTATCTGGGACAATGGTTCAAAGGAGATTCTTATTACCGACCGAAAGAAGGCTAAACTTGGTCTTACAGTCAAGGACGACCGTGACCTTGCAGGTGACCAAGTTCTTGGAAAATACCAGATCAAGCTCGATGAGATGCTCGAGTGCATGGAGCAAGGCAAGGAATGGTACAACCTCCACGGTGCTCACACTGGTCGCGTCAAGATGATGGCGCAGTGGAGACCAGTCGCCATCTCTGGTGTGGCGAGCACTGGTGGCTATGTTACCCCTATCGGTGTCATGCGCCTGCATTTCAAGAAGGCTACTGATCTCCGAAACTTTGAGGCTTTCGGCAAGTCAGATCCTTACACTCGAATTCTGCTCTCTGGTATTGAAAAGGCACGAACTGTCACTTTCCGAAACGATCTGAACCCCGAGTGGGACGAGGTTCTGTATGTACCCATTCACTCAGCTCGAGACAGACTTGCCTTGGAGGTCATGGACACGGAAAAGGTTGGAAAAGACCGCAGTCTTGGAATGATTGAGCTCTTCGCTGCCGACTATGTTGCTCAAGACGAAACTGGCGAGTATCTAGTCCATGACAGGAAACAGCTCCGAGAAGACGGTCTTCGTCTCCACGGCAAAGGCATCGCCAAGGGTATCCTGCATTACACGGTTGCCTTCTACCCTTGCTTGAATGTTGCTGATCCTGAGGATGAAGAGGAAGAAGAGAAGGAGAATGAGAAGGAGAATGAGAAGGAGAGAGAGGCAGAGAAGGACAAAGATTCTTCCTCTGGAGAGGAGCAATCTCCTACTCCTCAAAGATCTGCTGAAGCTGGCAAGTTCAATGCCAGCTTGGACAAGCCCAAGGAGAACCACCTGGAGCCTCCTACACCTACTACGGTTGGGCGTCCTTCGATCGAAATGCCCAAGGGCCCTCGCAAAGTCCGACTTTCTCCCGAGGAGCTTCTCAAGTACGAAAGTGGTTTGCTCATCTTCCGACTCATGGAGGCAGAGATGCCTGAAAGCCACAGTCACTTGGAGGTTCTTGTAGACGACATGGCATACCCGTCTTATATTTCTTCCACTGCTCGCAGCAAACACCACAAGTTCGAAGAGATTGGCGATTGCTTCATTCGTGAGCTCGACTTCTCCCGACTTACTCTTCGAGCTCGCAAGAAGGGTGACGACGATGACGATCTCCTAGCATCGCTCGCTGGCAACACTCTGGAAACTCTCAAGCAATGTTTGGTAAGATTTCAACAAATATCCCACGAAACTCCCTGAACTAACACATCGACAGAACAACCCGACAACTTTGAAGCTCAAGGGCGAGGATGGACGTCCTGCAAGCGTCAAAGTCAGCTTGAAGTATATTCCCGTCAGGATGCAACTCGACCCAAGCGAAAGTATTAACAACATGGGTACACTTCGTGTTGATGTTCTTGATGCTGCCGAGCTTCCTTCAGCTGACCGCAATGGCAAGAGTGATCCTTACTGCAAATTTGAGCTTAACGGCCAGGAGATTCACAAGACCAAGGTGCAGAAGAAGACATTGAACCCCACATGGAACGAGTACTTCGAGGTCAATGTTCCTTCAAGGACTTCTGCACAGTTTAAGTTGACTGTGTGGGATTATGATTTTGCGGACAAGCCCGACTTCTTGGGTGCAGCCGACATCAACCTCGAATCACTAGATCCATTTAGACCATCAGAGACCAGATATATCCTTGACGGCAAGTCAGGAAGCGTACGCATCCGACTTCTGTTCCGACCTGCCTATGTTCAGCGAGCACGCCAGGGCACATCCACCTTTGGTGGCACTTTCTCGTCAGCTCCTGGGCGTATTGTCACTGGTGTCGCTGGTGCACCTATCAAGGGCGGTGCTGCTGTGGCGGGAGTTGTTGGCCACGGTGTCGGCAGGGGAGCGTCATTCCTCCGTCGTGGTATCTTCAACAAAAAGGATAACAACAACAACGATGTCATTGAAGAAGACAGTGAAACTGTTGAACCTCAAGGACTGAGTCCCAACGGTAGCGCTGGTGCCAATGGCGGACTTCGCCGGTCGCCTGCCATCAACGAGGACGGTAGCTCAAACGGTAGCCGACCCCCTACCAGCAATGGCCATGTGAGGTCGAAGAGTATCGGCCAGTCATCAGTCCACAGCGCCAACCCAGGAGCTGCGCCGAGCGGCACGGCTTCCTTCACTGTGGTGGACGCTTCAGGCTTTCCTCCTGCATCTGATCTATATATTGTTATCACACAGCTCAACCCCAAGGAGAAGACTGTGGGTAAGACCAAGCACTTCAAGTCCAATAGTGGACAATGGACGTTTGGGGAGACATTCAAGGTCCCATGCTCGCCTGATACACAATTCAAGATCGAGGCCAAAGGACAACACACTTTTAGCAGCGATGATGACCTAGGCGAGCATATCTACTTTGTCGATGAGTCAGGTTCTTCTATCGCCAAGGAGCTATCTGTCGGCAGCGGAACTGTGACACTCAAGAGCAGTTTCCAGTCGAATGAAACAAACTTGGTCCCGGACAGCCCCAAGGCTCACATGCGTCGAAGCTTCATGAGCAAGCGAGATGGACGAACCAGCCGGGAAGTGACACCAAACCCTTGAGCTGGAACAGTTATGGTGTCGAAGGGGATGTTTTCATTTTACACGAGTCTAAAGGTTAATACTCGTTCTACATGATGTTTCTTTTCACGTCATTCTTTTTTCTTTGTCTAGATTCGAACGCAAATCTTAGTAATATCTGATTTCACGTTGGAGAATGGGGTTATGCGTTCTTTCATGAACTGAGGATGGAGGGAGATGCTCGATCAAGCAAAAGGGGTGTGTGGTTATGAGCGAGTGCGATATCCTCGTTTGACGGTTTTCTTAGGCGTAAATTGGGTATGAGGATATGGAATTGGGAAACTTGGCATGGAACCTAAGAAGCAATCAATGAGTAAAACTTATGTTTAAAAATCATAAAGTCAGCGACTGTGATGATAATTTGAAAGGCAGAGAACTTGCATTTCTTGATATTGATGGTGTATTGTGAGTGCCTGAATTCTGAGGCAACTAGCCAGACAGCACAAGGCCACTACACTTTCCATTTGAGGGGGACAGCGTCACTGGAACGCCCGCGGTACGTACCGAATTTGGAGGTTCAGTTGACGCGCGCATTGGAAGCTGCCTGAGCCTCAGCTTCCTTGTCTGGAGCTACGCATTCCCACCTCCATTTCCACCTCGACAACCCATCACCCACCTTTCAACGCCAACAGCACCAATCTCGATCACGATATAACGATAACATCCCGACTCGATAGCCTCAGTATTTGTCAACTAGGGCAAGGCTTATTTCGGTCGTCTAAAAGTCACCGAAAGCTCTAGGACCCGAGGCACTTGAACAGCATCAGCTTCGACCCATCATTACAAGTCGATAAACTTCCGACTCCTCCTCCGATACAGCCAATATGAATTCCCTTGTCTCGCAATACAGCCGGTCCTCGTACGAGCAGAACGAGCCTCTCGACGAGCAGGATGAGCTCCTGAACTCTATGGGTGGTGATCTCTCGATCAAGTTTGCCATGCCTCCCGTTGCTCAGGTTGGTCATTGAAGCATGGAGCTATCTAAACCTAGCTCTACCCTCTATGTCTGGCGGCCAGACTAACAATCTCTTGCTTGCAGCCCTCATCATGGCTCCGCGCTGCCACAGATGACCGATCCAACCCCAACTGCCCCATCAAGATCGCTCACGGAACCACCACCCTCGCCTTCCGCTTCCAGGGCGGTATCATCGTCGCTACCGACTCTCGAGCCACAGCCGGCAACTGGATCGCCTCGCAAACCGTCAAGAAGGTCATTGAGATCAACAGCGTCCTGCTGGGAACCATGGCTGGTGGTGCTGCAGACTGCCAGTACTGGCTCGCCTGGCTCGGCATGCAGTGCCGCCTCCACGAGCTCCGACACAAGCGCCGCATCAGCGTTGCCGCAGCCAGCAAGATCCTCGCCAACCTCGTCTACAGCTACAAGGGTATGGGCCTCAGCATGGGCACCATGTGCGCTGGTGTTACCAAGGAAGAGGGTCCTGCCCTTTACTACGTCGACAGCGATGGCACTCGCCTGGCAGGCAACCTCTTCTGTGTTGGATCAGGTCAGACATTCGCCTATGGTGTGCTCGACGCCGAGTACAAGTACGAACTATCAGACGAGGAGGCCCTTGAGCTTGGAAAGCGAAGTATTTTGGCCGCCACCCACCGAGATGCTTACTCTGGTGGTTACATTAACCTGTACCATGTCAAGGAGGAGGGCTGGGTGAAGCACGGCTTCAACGATACCAACCCCATCTTCTGGAAGACAAAGCTGGAAAAGGGCGAGTTCACCAACGTGACAAGCAAGTTGACTTAGGAAGCTACTGCCGGTGATGAATATAGCGAAATTCTTCCACAGGATCCTGCTAATGGATATCGCACAATTCGTCCAAAGTATGCTACCAGTGATGGATATCGCAAAATTCTTCCGAAGCCTGCAGTGGATGCTGGGGCCTCGGAGAACCCTGGCCCCTCCAACTCTGAAGAGGACTCTAGTACTGGGGATGAAGGCCTTGGCCTGTGAGGTGAGGCGTACACATGGATATAGCGTGATGATAGAGGGAAGCTTGCACTCACCCGGCACAGGGCGTGGAGCTCCAGATGGGCCTTGTAGTAAATATTACAATGGGGTTTTCTCTTCAAAGACAAGACATCTAGAATTTTCAGCGCTTGGTGACGATATCCTCATAAAAGAAAGAGTAATTATACAACTCTGGCACAAACACCGCCCACGCTGGTAGTGCACACGATGCATGTGATAGTACAGATATGCTCATAAATTTCCAGTCGTTACTCCTTCAGACTCTTTTTATCCAGCCATCAACACCCAATATCCCGTCTCCAACCTCAGGATCCATAGGCCACTTCCCAATCCCCGTAATACTCAACTCAGACTCGTACCCGGCCTGGAACATCTCTATGCCTGTCCAAGCTATCATGGCCGCATTGTCGGTACACAGCTCCACGGGCGGTGCAACAATCTCTATTCCCTCGTAGCCCCTGATAGCCAACATGGACCGTAGAACATGCATGAGAAACTTGTTGCTCGCAACACCACCCGCCATGACAAGGGTCTTTGCAGCCTGTAGCTCAGGTTTATCGTCAAGGGCGATACATAGTCGCCCTGCAAGGTGAACGAATGCTGCCATCATGGTGTGCTGTGCCAGAGCACGGCGTTCAGAAGTGGACATGGAAGGGCGGGCTGTTGCGATGTCATGGACGTGGGTATAGATACTGCTGAAAGAGAAAGCAAGCTTTCGACTTTGTCGAAAAGGCGTGGGGATGTTCCAGTCGTAGCCTGTAGATACAGGAGTCATTTCTTCAGAACGAGAAGCCGGCGGCGTAAAGACAGCTTCATAAGCAGAAGTTGTATCGGCGCCTGTTGGAAAGGCAAAGGCTTCTAGAAGACGCCCGTACATAACATGCTCGCTTGCATCGAATACCTCAGACGGCAAGATATCACGAGCTGTCTGGTCAAGGAGGTTTCCAATGGCAATATCACCGCTCGTAGCGATTATGGAGTGATCTGTCAGACCTGTTGAGTGAACAAGCTGCGTATGCCCCCCGGAAACAAGAAGAGAGAGAAAAGGAAACTCGGGTCCTTTTCTGGACTCTTCTGCTTCACCCATACTCATTCCCAATGCTCTCGCCAGTCGTGGTGTCAGAGCATGAGCCTGCATATGATGAACACCCACCAATGGTACGTCCCAAGCAACAGCCAGTCCCTTTGCCATATCCAAGCCGATTCCTAAATTCGAACGCATTCCAGGTCCGCGAGTCACAGACACAAAGTCCGGAACCTGTTTTCTCACGCCACTAGCGTAACAGATTCTCTTATTGTCCCCATCTTCTGCAGCTGGTAAAGCGTTCAGCGCACGACGAACAAGCGGTGCTAAAGATACACTGTGACCTTTCGCTGCTACAATAGGGTGGATTCCTTTAAAAGCGCGGTTATCGGAGGATATGCGTTCGTTAAAGAGAAGTTCTGTTGATTGTGAGGTGTGACGAAGGACAGCGACGCCTGTGTCGTCGCATGATGTTTCAATTGCGAGGGTTGTTAGGAGGCGCCTCTGTCGCGAGATACCGCCTAGTAAGGTCCTCTTATGACCAGGTAATAAGAGAGACCGCATCTTATGAGGCATGAGTTATGCGAGACCAAGTGATGTTGAAATTTAGATGCGGCAAACGAACGGCCCCACCCTCGGCGCGTGGGGAGGAAGTTCTAACCCAATACTCCAACGTAGGTAGGTATGAAGATAGACATATCATATGGCAAAGTTAAATATATAATAAATAATACTAGAGAGAATACAAGCATAGCAAAGTTTCAGAGTGTTCAAATAATTTCAATTTTGGTAGCTAGTAAATCATAATGCCTTTTGGGCTTGTTTGTACCGTGACGCCTGTTCCAATGCTTCCATAGGTGATGCTTCATGCATCTCGTCATTAATCAGATTAAAAGTAATAGGATACTCATATCCAGTTTTTCCACATGCACTGACATCCTCCAGTCCCGCCGTCGAATCCGCCGAATTTCTCGTCACCTCCTGCTCTCTTGTTGATCCACGAACCGCCCATCCCAATGTTGTTAGCGAGCAGCTCAGGCTTCTCAGCATCAATCTTTTGTCTGTCGTCGATAGGCCAATCCCAAACAAACTTCTTTGCCGGGTCTCCTCCATGTGTGTCCATGGTGACTGTGACAGGGTACGGCATCGTTCCTGGTCGGATGAGCTCTGCTGAACCGTCGATGCCACCTTTTCCATTAGAATCGATCAGTTTCGACTGGTTGGCAGCCAAAGTGCGTGTCCAGATCTGAACGAGCAGGCGCGTCTCGGCCCACGTCACAATGAAATTTGCTTCTGTCTGCTTGCAACCACCATCCTCATCTAGCGGGATGTCGCCCTCTTTGGTGTCGTTGAGGACTGATATGGACTTGAGGAAGATGGTACGCTTGAAGTATGTGTAAAACCCATAGTGTTCCGTCTCAAGACCGCGGTCGTAGAGGCGCACTGGCTGTTGGACTGGCTGTGGAAGAAGCACTGCAGGCTTAGGAGCACCATCTTGGGTGAGGTCGGGTGATGGAAGGAGGTCAGGGATGCTGACGTTCAAATCTGCCGCAGTTTGTCGCTTGGTAAGCTCTTTGCGCGCGTCCTCTTCAGCAGGGTCAATCAAGCTGATGTAAAAAGGGGTAGCCTCGCCTCCTTTTTCATCAGACACGATACCGTCGGTGGTGTTTCCCAAAAACCACATTTCCTTGAACTGGGGTGGATCAGGACTAGGGTTGAAATCGGGTGTCTGACGTGCTCGAATGATGTTTCCTGCATTCACAGCGCTTCCCATGCTTCGGCGTGCCTTCACTGAAGGTGCATCTCCGTTGGGGGTATCCCAGTTCTTGCGGGTACTGTTATCCCACTGAATCTGCATCATGATAGTGGGCTGGTTGGCGTTGTAAGGCTTCACGGAGTCATGCTGTTCTTTGGGCAGAGAGCAGCTCCACATGGTAGATGGCTCAGTGCAGCCACTTCTTTCAGCGGTATTGTCTGGTCCAACGATAGACAGGTCTCCTGTAGGCATGGGTGGAAAGTCTGTCAAGTTAACCCAAATTGATGGCACTTCTTCCGAATGCTTGGGTCGCGTCAAAACCACACCCAGAGTGATCGCCAGAATTATGATGACGAGAAGAATTCCTAGAACAATCATCCAGACTCGACGTCGTTGGCGACCCTCTCGCCCCGTTCGGCCAAAGCAACCTCTCTTTGGAATACATCCTCTGCCTCTCCAGAAACCACCCAGGCGACGAGCAACAGATTCTTCCTTTTCGTTACGACGTCTCTGCCGCTCGGTTTTAGTCACAAAACCAGCATCGCTGTGTGGGTGCTCACGTGGCACTGCTGTACCCAATGGGCGTGTCGGAAGTGGCATTTGTGAGAGACGCAAGTTGTCTCGAGGAGCGGGCGTGAGCGGGATATCAGTCATCTGATCGGCCCGTTGCGAGGACATGGTAGATGAGAGGCCTGGAGATACGGGGCCCAGGGATGCAGGAGCTGGAGCTGGAGATGGCGGAAACTGACTTTGGAGCGGATGTCCAGGTGGGAAGACTGCTCTGTATCTAATAGGAGCAGTCTGGCCTGTCTTCTCGGGGGGAGAATACGCAGGAAGCTGCTCGCTAACGCTCTCCTCTTCTGTTACGAGAATCCGGGGTTTCTCTGAGAAAGTGGTGGCTTCGGGAACTGGAGATGCTCTTGCGGTCGAAGGGCCGGACTCGCTCTCCTGAGTATGTTCAATACGAGGCGACGGTGTTCGGCGTGGTGTAGGGGCTTTGACAATAGGTGTCTGAAATGAAGCAGGGTTCAACTTTGGTGTGAGATAATATCCTTCTGGGCTTTTTTTCTCCGGTTTGTTCCACCATTCATCCCCTCGAATAGTCTTTGGAGATTCAGTGTACGCTTTTGGGCTGGTAGTGAACGTCAGTCGGTTCTCCATGAAAGGAGTGACGACATGGTGATCCCACCAGCCACGGGACTTGGATGCAGCACTGTCTGGCGTCAGAGCCGACGTCTTTGGCTTGACTTGCTTGTTTGGGCTTGGAGTTCCATCTTCTTCGAACAATGTGCACGGAGTACCACCGTCAGACTCGTCAGGGGTCCTGCCGCCTAGCTCCAAGCTGATAAGCCTCTGATGAGCTGATTTCTTGAAGTTTGCTGGAACGGCTGGCACGGGAGGGACATTGCCAGCCGTGGTCATACCAGGAGACGGGAACTGTGAATATATACTGGAAGTGTAGCGAATGGTACTGAATGAGGACACGGTATCCGGGGTGTCGGGTGACCACACAGATTTCTGCTGGGCAGGTACCAGAGGCGAAACTGAAGTATTCGCAGGGTTTCGAGGCAGGTACTGCTGTGATGGAGGCTCGATGGGTGTTGGAGTGGCATCGTATCGGGAAGCGATGCTCGCTTCTTCAGACGAGAAAGCTAGGCCAATAACAATAGGTCTATCATCTGGAGAAAGCTTGTTGTTGTCCGGAGTACGAGCTGACTGGGCTGGCCTAGCCGATGACTGCGATGATGCAGTGGCCGGGCTTTGGTCTTTACTCTTTTTGAACCAGTTCCAGTTCCCTACCGAAGCCGAGGTCGGCTCTCCTTCCAATGCCTTTAGAGCAGCCGCATCAACAAACTTTCCAGTACGTTCAACCGGGGTTGGCATGTAGTTTTGGCGTCTGAAAGATGACATGTCGGTGATGAGCTTGATGCCAGCCTTTGCATTCTGGGCCTTTTGTCTCTGTCGTGACTTGACTCGATTGACCCTTGTAGCAGACGCTCTCGATGATCGTCGTGCAGCAAGCTTCGAATTTCTAGCTCCGATGTTCAATGGGGGAGGAAAGACTTGCTCTCCGGCGTCGATCGGTGTGATGGGCTCGTCGTCTTCCCAATCCTCCCATTCTTCTCGACGTTGGGGTTGAGTTCCCGAGTACGGCGGCGGTTGTGCAGGTTCTCGTGGTTGGGTCGCGTTGTTCATTGTATAAAGTGTAATGTATTAAATATCGGTAGTGAGTGATTCGATGTAACAAAGATTAAAGAGTGTAACAGCAACTAGTCTTTAAGCATGTAGAGCTGAGTTGTCGGTGATCATGTATCTTGTCGTTTGTATGATGGATGAAGAAAACGGTTGCATGAGCGAAATGATGTCGACGAAAGAGATCCTTTGTTTGGGAATGAACGAGTCAAATGAAGAAAACGAAGAAAATAACAGGCAGGTTAATGATTGTTGTTTGTGACAAAGGAAAGAAACCTGAACAATAGGACGTGAATAGGTAGCTTAGCTTATTCGCGTTCAAAGCAAACAATGTCAACAGAATCCAAGGGAAGGAAAAAAAATAAAGATGAAAAGGTGAACTGTAATAGAAAGAAGAATAGAGCGAGGAACAATAGGCAAGTGAATCGATAATAAAGATGCGGCCTATAATACCGTACCACCTCCCGCAACTGCATGCTATCCTGCATGTTGTTGGTGGTAGTGGACCCCATTGAAGGTATCCGTAAATCCCATCTAGATTGAGCAGAATCAAGGGCGCAAAGCCTCTTGATTGGCTTTCATCCAGGAACCCGCATCTATTCGCTGCATGGCTAAATAAAGCCTTTGAGGTCCAAACGTTGAACAATAGCTCATAGGCTGTGAATCAAATGACTTGGCGCATCCTTGAGTATAGAATAGCCGCCCTCCCATTGGGGTTCGAGCTTCTGATTGGCTAGCTCTAGGCGCCGGCGTTGGAGTGTGTGTGATTCATAGGCCGTTGGATTGGCGACCGCGCCTGGAACCTGCAACTGCAACGTCAAACCAGAAGCGAATTGACAAGGACTAGGGAGATTGATTTGAGGCGAGAGCAGAAAGTGTCTCTCCAGGAGATGCGGGAAAACTATCAATTGGATCACGTCCCGATCAAGAGGCTCTCCGGGTGAGAGTGTCCGGTATCCGGCATCATCCAGTTCGTCAATTACCACGCAAACAATAAAGAGTATTATTGGTTCTCTTTCTAGAAGTACAACCACTTGGTTTGACATGCAATGTTTGTTGGCTGATCGAGACTAGAGGTTTTATGAAACCAAGCCACGTCTGATGCGTTCTCATTGCCATTGCAGCAATTCGCGAGACGAAAACGGCTCGATTCTATCAAACAAGTATGTTGGATAGTATTTACTGCAAGCTTCCGACGTAGATGGCCAGCTCAGGTCTTTGTCGTGGCGTGTTGTGCAATTTCCTGTTTATTCTTTAGCACATCCAGAGGTTTGGATTCGTTTCTTCGTATAATAATGGGGAGTACAAAAGTCAATAGGGACTCTTCCGCACTTCCCCGCATCGATCAGGTCTTTGAATTGGTCTGGCCATATCCAGGCCGATGATGCTTTGGAGGCCGTATCATCAGCCAGAACCCTTCGTCGCAGTTCATGCCGGTGTCTGACCATCCGGTTTCTGAGCACTCGGGCGAGTTTCGCGAGAGGCCGCCGAATGTGAGCAAATAATTCGAGGCGTTTTCGCCTCTCTTTTTGTTACGCGTATCATGCCATCTTTTGCAGCAGACATGACGATGCTTTAGAAGTGTTGGAAGGGGAGAAGGGAACACATTAGACAGGTAGCTTCGGTCACGTGCTGACCCATACGGTCTTCTCCAAGGGACAACCGCAAATGAAGACCCAAATATAAGAGCAAAATATCTGGCAGTTAAATTGAAAATTCTATAATGACAGTTGTAGAGTTTGCCTAAAGACTGTCATGAGTGCCTGTTCGCAACACAATAAACCTATGTTGAGGTTGTACCTTGTTCTTAACCTACACCACTCTGGCTACCTAGGTAGGTACTAACTTCTACGTCCAACGGTCAAATCCTACATGAACTCAACCCTTGCTTACGAAATTTACAGTATGTGTGACATGAGTGACAAGTCCATTGCCATGTATAGTCTAAAGGAGATTTCTACCGTGCATAGTAAGATAGTCCTCGGAATGGTGGTGACATTAGATACTTCACTTACCTATAGTCTGTAGACAAATAGGAATTGACTGCCATGAAGACGCCAAATCAGTTGGAAACTTGAACCGAACACGTGCTACAACACGTGTAGCTTATTTGTCACAACTGACAGGTTTCTAGAATATGCACATAATTACATCTAGACTTGGCTTAGATTCGTTGTAACCCACCAGTACCGTATCATAGGCACTCACACTGCGAGGCAGAGGAGCCAGGAAGTCACTCCTACCATACTTCGAAACTCAAAAAACGAGCGTCCATTGAAGCCTTTGCTCATGAATCATGACTGACGAGATTTTGTTTCCGGCAGTTCAGAAATGCGAGGTCTTGACTCGACCGCTACCCGCTAACCTGTAGGTATTAATCCAGCGGGTAAGTGACAGGCGGCACCCCTGAATCCTGAACCTAAAATTCAACAACCACTGAAAGTCCAGGGCCAATTTGCATGAGGAATGTGGGGTCAAGTCCTACAGAAATGTCATGAGTAAATACTACCGAGGAGCAACAGTTATTTCGGAAGAAGCCACAGCATGGATCAATTATATCGAAGCTTGCCAGAGAACCGAACAAGACATCTTTGTCCTGAGAGACATACCAGGACGTGGCCGATAAAGTGATATCCCGTACTGAGGCACCTAATTTAGGTGCATGTGTCGCAGTTTAATTGTCTCGGTACATTTTATGAGAATGAACTGTGACGTAATTTCACGTTTTTTTTTTCTTCATCATCTCACTTTAGATAGGGGTCCAAGCCTATTAAGGCTAAATGCCTGAATTTATCTTTGGCGACTTAATTGCGGGCAAGACATATGCTGCCCGAAAACCATGGCGATCCTCAGTGAGGTAACTCAAGCTGCATGCAATGGACCAAGAGGCTGACTGCAGCTTGTCATCTTTTCGAGACAAGCAAACAGGGACTCTGTGTCAGTCTGTATCTATCCTTGTGCTTGTGCATGTACCTGCATGGATCTTTGTTGCACAGAGATGAGATGTGAGATGAGATATGGATCCCCTAGGCCAGTCTCGAGAAGAAGAAGAAAAGAGGAGGAAAAATGAAGGGAAATTCTTACAGGATGACTTCAAACCCAGCGTAGCATAGCAGCATCTTGGCTTGAATGTGCTAGGATCCCCTAATCCTTTTTTGAGAAGGTATATGGATGTCCGTCCCCCTGAGAGTGCAACCACCCACATGGCCTTTGCTTAGCCGTCGTAGGGGTAAATTGACTGATTGCATTTTTTTAGTTCTCGATCCTTCAACATCGACGACTTCCCTTTCGGATTAGAAGCGAGGGACGCAATACGAGATTGTTATCGAAAACGAGGTAGATACCAGGTAAACAGACTCGGCTAATTCGTTAGTGTACCGTCTGTCGGCTACCGCATCATCTCAGAATTGCGACATCCACCAAGCACTCGATCGCACTTCTGTTGACTGTTTGTTGCTCCCGCTTCACTGTCGCATCGCATCACCTTGCACCGCATCACTGCACCGCACTTGTTTGTTCTGCCTGCCTGCCAGTGCTGCATCTGCTTCTGCAACTGAATCGCTTCGCAGCCGGCTTGGCCGTTGAATCCAAAATTACACCGAAATCCCAACGGCACTCCATTTGCACTACCCACCAGACCGGGATAGCTTCGATACAACAGGGCCAGAAGCTATTCTATTTTGCGCTGCGCTAGGCCAGGTTATCTTTTGCTGCGGATTCCATCACCCGCCCACTTTGACAAATACGGGCTGTCAGTCCCTACCTAACCTTTTTCTGTCACCACTGCATTGCATCGTTACACTTACTTCATCGACTGGTCGTCCAAGCCTCATCTGTTTTATACGTTACCTCGAACATTCCTCGTATACCGTGATTCTCTCGACGCACAATCTCACCCATCACGATACCCGATTGCCACACGCTAGACCGCCCACGACCTTCCTACTTTGCGCCACATTTCGAGGACGGTTACAGCCGTGCCTCGTTCAATTGTCGGGACAATTTTTGAAGACATTTCGTTACCGTTGAAACTGTCCCTTGCCAAGCTGGAAAAGTCGGGACTGTGTGGTGCCCTTTGCGTTCTCCAATTCGAGCCTTGCTCATCCGGCCGGCAGCCTTGCGCGAAGCGAACGAACAAGAAAGAAAAAGATACATTATTGCCAGAGGGATTCATCCGCAATCCTAAACTTCGTGGTTGCGCTCCTTTACAGGCCTCTCTCCCCCCTCCGCCATTCCCGGTTGACATAAGCGGCGCCATTATTAGAAGTCGCCGCTTGCGACGTTGCTCAAGCTGGCTTCATCACGCTCAGGATTCGGCTCTTCGAGCTCGTTCAGTGATCGCCCAGCCCGTGGCCATCATTCACGACAACGCTCTTCCGTCAGCCACATCGTGATCAACCCGGGCTTGTTGTCGACTGATCCTCAGAGGCAACTGGAGCCTCACAACGGCCCATTATCCCCCATTCCAGGTATGTTCTCTATGGTTTCATTCTCGGTTG